>NC_069500.1:1076080007-1076225007 GCF_027579735.1 Bombina bombina
AGGGTATGGCATTTGCTAGAAAATGCTGCTGATACCGGATTAATGTAAGTTAAAGCCTAAATACAGTGATTTAATAGCGACTAGTATCAGGCTTGCTATCAGAGGTATATACTCTGATTAATGTGCAATATAAAATGTTTGCTGGCATGTTTAATCGTTTTTATATATGCTTTGGTGATAAAACTTATTGGGGCCTAGTTTTTTTCACATGGCTGGCTTTATTTTTGCCTAGAAACAGTTTCCTGAGGCTTTCCACTGTTATAGTATAAAAGTTACAGTTGGTGCAGTTAAAATTACAAACTGTGACATTCAGCTTCCCTCAGCAGTCCCCTGCATGCTATAGGACATCTCTGAAGGGCTCAAAAGGCTTCAAAAGTAGAAGCTCAGTTGTTATGACTGTTTAAAAAACATATTTTTCGTTTTGTTAATCTGTTTTTTGTATTAAGGGGTTAATCATCCATTTGCAAGTGGGTGCAATGCTCTGCTAACTTGTTACATACACTGTAAAAATTTCGTTAGTTTAACTGCCTTTTTTCACTGTTATTTCAAATTTTGGCAAAATTTGTTTCTCTTAAAGGCACAGTAACGTTTTTTTTTTTTTTATATATTGCTTGTTAACTTGATTTAAAGTGTTTTCCAAGCTTGCTAGTCTCATTGCTAGTCTGTATAAACATGTCTGACATAGAGGAAACTCCTTGTTCATTATGTTTAAAAGCCATGGTGGAACCCCATAGGAGAATGTGTACTAAATGTATTGATTTCACTTTAAACAATAAAGATCAGCTGTTATCTTTAAAAGAATTATCACCAGAGGATTCTGACGAGGGGGAAGTTATGCCGACTAACTCTCCCCACGTGTCGGACCCTTTGACTCCCGCTCAAGGGACTCACGCTAAAATGGCGCCAAGTACATCAAAGACGCCCATAGCGATTACTTTGCAGGACATGGCGGCAATCATGGATAATACCCTGTCAGCGGTATTAGCCAGACTGCCTGAATTCAGAGGAAAGCGCGATAGCTCTGGGGTTAGACGTAATACAGAGCGCGCAGATGTTTTAAGACCCATGTCTGATACTGCGTCACAATATGCAGAAGCTGAGGAAGAGCTTCAGTCTGTGGGTGACGTCTCTGACTCGGGGAAACCTGATTCATATATGTCTACTTTTAAAGTTAAGCTTGAGAACCTCCGGGTGTTGCTTGGAGAGGTTTTAGCTGCTCTGAATGACTGTGACACAATTGCAGTGCCAGAGAAATTGTGTAGACTGGATAAATACTACGCGGTGCCGGTGTGTACTGACGTTTTTCCAATACCTAAAAGGTTTACAGAAATTATTACTAAGGAGTGGGACAGACCCGGTGTGCCGTTTCCCCCCCCCCTCCTATTTTTAGAAAAATGTTTCCAATAGATGCCACCACACGGGACTTATGGCAGACGGTCCCTAAGGTGGAGGGAGCAGTTTCTATTTTAGCAAAGCGTACCACTATCCCTGTCGAGGACAGTTGTGCTTTTTCAGATCCAATGGATAAAAAATTAGAAGGTTACCTTAAGAAAATGTTTATTCAACAAGGTTTTATCCTGCAGCCCCTTGCATGCATTGCTCCTGTCACTGCTGCTGCGGCGTTCTGGTTTGAGTCTTTGGAAGAGGCCTTTCAGACAGCTACTCCATTGACTGAAATACTTGACAAGCTTAGAACACTTAAGCTAGCTAATTCTTTTGTTTCTGATGCCATTGTTCATTTGACTAAACTAACGGCTAGGAATTCTGGATTCACCATCCAGGCGCGTAGGGCGCTATGGCTTAAATCTTGGTCAGCTGATGTGACTTCAAAGTCTAAATTACTTAACATTCCCTTCAAGGGGCAGACCCTATTCGGGCCTGGTTTGAAGGAAATTATTGCTGACATTACTGGAGGTAAGGGTCATACCCTTCCTCAGGACAGGGCCAAATCAATGGCCAAACAGTCTAATTTTCGTGCCTTTCGAAACTTCAAGGCAGGTGCAGCATCAACTTCCTCTGCTACAAAACAAGAGGGAACTTTTGCGCAATCCAAGCCGGCCTGGAAATCTAACCAGGCCTGGAGCAAAGGCAAGCAGGCCAGAAAGCCTGCTGCTGCCTCTAAGACAGCATGAAGGAATGGCCCCTTATCCGGCAACTGATCTAGTAGGGGGCAGACTTTCTCTCTTCGCCCAGGCGTGGGCAAGAGATGTTCAGGATCCCTGGGCATTGGAGATCATATCTCAGGGATATCTTCTGGACTTCAAAGCTTCCCCCCACAAGGGAGATTTCACCTTTCGAGATTATCTGTAAACCAGATAAAGAAAGAGGCATTCTTACGCTGTGTGCAAGACCTCCTAATAATGGGAGTGATCCATCCAGTTCCACAGATGGAACAAGGACAGGGATTTTATTCAAATCTGTTTGTGGTTCCCAAAAAAGAGGGAACCTTCAGACTAATTTTGGATCTAAAGATCTTAAACAAATTCCTCAGAGTTCCATCGTTCAAAATGGAAACTATTCGGACAATCCTACCTATGATCCAGGAGGGTCAGTACATGACCACAGTGGATTTGAAGGATGCTTACCTTCACATACCGATTCACAAAGATCATCATCGGTTCATAAGGTTTGCCTTTCTAGATAGGCATTACCAGTTTGTGACTCTTCCTTCGGGTTAGCTACAGCCCCAAGAATTTTTACAAAGGTTCTGGGGTCTCTTCTGGCGGTCCTAAGACCACGGGGCATAGCAGTGGCCCCTTATCTAGACGACATCCTGATACAGGCGTCAAACTTCCAAATTGCTAAATCTCATACGGACATAGTGTTGGCATTTCTGAGGTCGCATGGTGGAAAGTGAACGAGGGAAAGAGTTCTCTATCACCCCTCTCAAGGGTTTCCTTAGTAGGAACTCTGATAGATTCTGTAGAAATTAAAATTTACCTGATGGAGTCCAGGTTCTCAAAGCTTCTAAATTCCAGCCGTGTTCTTCACTACATTCCGCGCCCTTCGGTGGCTCAGTGCATGGAAGTGATCGGCTTAATGGTAGCGGCGATGGACATAGTGCCATTTGCGCGCCTACATCTCAGACCACTGCAATTATGCATGCTCAGTCAGTGGAATGGGGATTACACAGATTTGTCCCCTCTGCTAAATCTGGATCAAGAGACCAGAGATTCTCTTCTCTGGTGGCTATCTCGGGTCCATCTGTCCAAAGGTATGACCTTTCGCAGGCCAGATTGGACAATTGTAACAACAGATGCCAGCCTTCTAGGTTGGGGTGCAGTCTGGAATTCCCTGAAGGCTCAGGGATCGTGGACTCAGGAGGAGAAACTCCTCCCAATAAATATTCTGGAGTTAAGAGCAATATTCAATGCTCTTCTAGCTTGGCCTCAGTTAGCAACCCTGAGGTTCATCAGATTTCAGTCGGACAACATCACGACTGTGGCTTACATCAACCATCAAGGGGGGACCAGGAGCTCCCTAGCGATGTTAGAAGTCTCCAAGATAATTCGCTGGGCAGAGACTCACTCTTGCCATCTATCAGCGATCCATATCCCAGGTGTAGAGAACTGGGAGGCGGATTTTCTAAGTCGTCAGACTTTTCATCCGGGGGAGTGGGAACTCCATCCGGAGGTGTTTGCTCAATTGGTTCATCGTTGGGGCACACCAGAATTGGATCTCATGGCGTCTCGCCAAACTTCCTTGTTACGGATCCAGGTCCAGGGACCCAGAAGCGACGCTGATAGATGCTCTAGCAGCACCGTGGATCTTCAACCTGGCTTATGTGTTTCCACCGTTTCCTCTGCTCCCTAGACTGATTGCCAAAATCAAACAGGAGAGAGCATTGGTGATCTTGATCGTGCCTGTGTGGCCATGCAGGACCTGGTATGCAGACCTGGTGGACATGTCATCCTTTCCACCTTGGCCTCTGCCTCTGAGACAAGACCTTCTACTACAAGGTCCTTTCAATCATCCAAATCTAATTTCTCTGAGACTGACTGCCTGGAGATTGAACGCTTGATTTTATCAAGGCGTGGCTTCTCCGAGTCAGTCATTGATACCTTAATACAGGCACGAAAGCCTGTAACCAGGAAAATCTACCATAAGATATGGCGCAAATATCTTCATTAGTGTGAATCCAAGAATTACTCATGGAGTAAGGTTAGGATTCCTAGGATATTGTCCTTTCTCCAAGAGGGTTTGAATAAAGGATTATCAGCTAGTTCTTTAAAGGGACAGATTTCTGCTCTGTCTATCCTTTTGCACAAGCGTCTGGCAGAGGTTCCAGACATCCAGGCATTTTGTCAGGCTTTGGTTAGAATTAAGCCTGTGTTTAAACCTGTTGCTCCTCCATGGAGCTTAAACTTGGTTCTTAAGGTTCTTCAAGGAGTTCCGTTTGAACCCCTTCATTCCATTGATATCAAACTTTTATCTTGGAAAGTTCTGTTTTTGATGGCTATTTCCTCGGCTCGTAGAGTCTCTGAGTTATCAGCTTTACAATGTGATTCTCCTTATCTGATTTTCCATACAGATAAAGTAGTTCTGCGTACAAAACCTGGGTTTTTACCTAAGGTAGTTTCCAACAAGAATATCAATCAAGAGATTGTTGTTCCATCATTGTGTCCTAATCCTTCTTCAAAGAAGGAACGTCTTTTACATAATTTGGACGTAGTCCGTGCTTTAAAGTTTTACTTACAAGCGACTAAAGATTTTCGTCAAACATCTTCCCTGTTTGTTGTTTACTCTGGACAGAGGAGAGGTCAAAAGGCTTCGGCAACCTCTCTTTCTTTTTGGCTTCGGAGCGTAATACGCTTAGCCTATGAGACTGCTGGACAGCAGCCCCCTGAAAGGATTACAGCTCATTCTACTAGAGCTGTGGCTTCCACCTGGGCCTTTAAAAATGAGGCTGCTGTTGAACAGATTTGCTAAGCGGCGACTTGGTCTTCGCTTCATACCTTTTCAAAATTTTACAAATTTGATACTTTTGCTTCTTCGGAGGCTATTTCTTTCATGTAATTAGCAAGAGTCCATGAGCTAGTGACGTATGGGATATACATTCCTACCAGGAGGGGCAAAGTTTCCCAAACCTCAAAATGCCTATAAATACACCCCTCACCACACCCACAATTCAGTTTTACAAACTTTGCCTCCGATGGAGGTGGTGAAGTAAGTTTGTGCTAGATTCTACGTTGATATGCGCTCCGCAGCAAGTTGGAGCCCGGTTTTCCTCTCAGCGTGCAGTGAATGTCAGAGGGATGTGAGGAGAGTATTGCCTATTTGAATGCAGTGATCTCCTTCTACGGGGTCTATTTCATAGGTTCTCTGTTATCGGTCGTAGAGATTCATCTCTTACCTCCCTTTTCAGATCGACGATATACTCTTATATATACCATTACCTCTGCTGATTCTCGTTTCAGTACTGGTTTGGCTATCTGCTATATGTAGATGAGTGTCCTGGGGTAAGTAAGTCTTATTTTCTGTGACACTCCAAGCTATGGTTGGGCACTTTGTTTATAAAGTTCTAAATATATGTATTCAAACATTTATTTGCCTTGACTCAGAATGTTCAACTTTCCTTATTTTCAGACAGTCAGTTTCATATTTGGGATAATGCATTTTAATTTAACATTTTTTTCTTACCTTAAAATTTGACTTTTTCCCTGTGGGCTGTTAGGCTCGCGGGGGCTGAAAATGCTTCATTTTATTGCGTCATTCTTGGCGCGGACTTTTTTGGCGCAAAAATTCTATTTCCGTTTCCGGCGTCATACGTGTCGCCGGAAGTTGCGTCATTTTTTGACGTTATTTTGCGCCAAAAATGTCGGCGTTCCGGATGTGGCGTCATTTTTGGCGCCAAAAAGCATTTAGGCGCCAAATATTGTGGGCGTCTTATTTGGCGCGAAAAAATATGGGCGTCGCTTTTGTCTCCACATTATTTAAGTCTCATTTTTTATTGCTTCTGGTTGCTAGAAGCTTGTTCTTTGGCATTTTTTCCCATTCCTGAAACTGTCATTTAAGGAATTTGATCAATTTTGCTTTATATATATGTTGTTTTTTCTCTTACATATTGCAAGATGTCTCACGTTGCATCTGAGTCAGAAGATACTACAGGAAAATCGCTGTCAAGTGCTGAATCTACCATAGCTAAGTGTATCTGCTGTAAACTTTTGGTAGCTATTCCTCCAGCTGTTGTTTGTATTGATTGTCATGACAAACTTGTTAAAGCAGATAATATTTCCTTTAGTAAAGTACCATTGCCTGTTGCAGTTCCTTCAACATCTAAGGTGCAGAATGTTCCTGATAATATAAGAGATTTTGTTTCTGAATCCATAAAGAAGGCTATGTCTGTTATTTCTCCTTCTAGTAAACGTAAAAAATCTTTTAAAACTTCTCTCCCTACAGATGAATTTTTAAATGAACATCATCATTCTGATTCTGATGATTCCTCTGGTTCAGAGGATTCTGTCTCAGAGGTTGATGCTGATAAATCTTCATATTTATTTAAAATGGAATTTATTCGTTCTTTACTTAAAGAAGTACTAATTGCTTTAGAAATAGAGGATTCTGGTCCTCTTGATACTAATTCTAAACGTTTAGATAAGGTATTTAAAGCTCCTGTGGTTATTCCAGAAGTTTTTCCTGTTCCTAATGCTATTTCTGAAGTAATTTCTAAAGAATGGGATAATTTGGGTAATTCATTTACTCCTTCTAAACGTTTTAAGCAATTATATCCTGTGCCGTCTGACAGATTAGAATTTTGGGACAAGATCCCTAAAGTTGATGGGGCTATTTCTACCCTTGCTAAACGTACTACTAATCCTACGTCAGATGGTACTTCGTTTAAGGATCCTCTAGATAGGAAAATTGAATCCTTTCTAAGAAAAGCTTATCTGTGTTCAGGTAATCTTCTTAGACCTGCTATATCTTTGGCTGATGTTGCTGCAGCTTCAACTTTTTGGTTGGAAACTTTAGCGCAACAAGTAACACATCGTGATTCTCATGATATTATTATTCTTCTTCAGCATGCTAATAATTTTATCTGTGATGCCATTTTTGATATTATCAGAGTTGATGTCAGGTTTATGTCTCTAGCTATTTTAGCTAGAAGAGCTTTATGGCTTAAAACTTGGAATGCTGATATAGCTTCTAAATCAACTTTACTTTCCATTTCTTTCCAGGGTAACAAATTATTTGGTTCTCAGTTGGATTCCATTATTTCAACTGTTACTGGTGGGAAAGGAACTTTTTTACCACAGGATAAAAAATCTAAAGGTAAAAACAGGGCTAATAATCGTTTTCGTTCCTTTCGTTTCAACAAAGAACAAAAGCCTGATCCTTCATCCTCAGGAGCAGTTTCAGTTTGGAGACCATCTCCAGTCTGGAATAAATCCAAGCCAGCTAGAAAGGCAAAGCCTGCTTCTAAGTCCACATGAAGGTGCGGCCCTCATTCCAGCTCAGCTGGTAGGGGGCAGGTTACGTTTTTTCAAGGAAATTTGGAACAATTCTGTTCACAATCTTTGGATTCAGAGCATTGTTTCAGAAGGGTACAGAATTGGTTTCAAGTTGAGACCTCCTGCAAAGAGATTTTTTCTTTCCCGTGTCCCAGTAAATCCAGTAAAAGCTCAAGCATTTCTGAAATGTGTTTCAGATCTAGAGTTGACTGGAGTAATTATGCCAGTTCCAGTTCCGGAACAGGGGATGGGGTTTTATTCAAATCTCTTCATTGTACCAAAGAAGGAGAATTCTTTCAGACCAGTTCTGGATCTAAAAATATTGAATCATTGTGTAAGGATACCAACATTCAAGATGGTAACTGTAAGGACTATCTTACCTTTTGTTCAGCAAGGGAATTATATGTCCACAATAGATTTACAGGATGCATATCTGCATATTCCGATTCATCCAGATCATTATCAGTTCCTGAGATTCTCGTTTCTGGACAAGCATTACCAGTTTGTGGCTCTGCCGTTTGGCCTAGCTACAGCTCCAAGAATTTTTACAAAGGTTCTCGGTGCCCTGCTGTCTGTAATCAGAGAACAGGGTATTGTGGTATTTCCTTATTTGGACGATATCTTGGTACTTGCTCAGTCTTTACATTTAGCAGAATCTCATACGAATCGACTTGTGTTGTTTCTTCAAGATCATGGTTGGAGGATCAATTTACCAAAAAGTTCTTTGATTCCTCAGACAAGGGTAACCTTTCTGGGTTTCCAGATGGATTCAGTGTCCATGACTCTGTCTTTAACAGACAAGAGACGTCTAAAGTTGATTACAGCTTGTCGAAACCTTCAGTCACAATCATTCCCTTCGGTAGCCTTATGCATGGAAATTCTAGGTCTTATGACTGCTGCATCGGACGCGATCCCCTTTGCTCGTTTTCACATGCGACCTCTTCAGCTCTGTATGCTGAAGCAATGGTGCAAGGATTACATGAAGATATCTCAATTAATATCTTTAAAACCGATTGTTCGACACTCTCTAACATGGTGGACAGATCACCATTGTTTAATTCAGGGGGCTTCTTTTGTGCTTCCGACTTGGACTGTAATTTCAACAGATGCAAGTCTCACAGGTTGGGGAGCTGTGTGGGGATCTCTGACGGCACAAGGAGTTTGGGAATCTCAGGAGGTGAGATTACCGATCAATATTTTGGAACTCCGTGCAATTTTCAGAGCTCTTCAGTTTTGGCCTCTTCTGAAGAGAGAATCGTTCATTTGTTTTCAGACAGACAATGTCACAACTGTGGCATACATCAATCATCAAGGAGGGACTCACAGTCCTCTGGCTATGAAAGAAGTATCTCGAATTTTGGTTTGGGCGGAATCCAGCTCCTGTCTAATCTCTGCGGTTCATATCCCAGGTGTAGACAATTGGGAAGCGGATTATCTCAGTCGCCAAACGTTGCATCCGGGCGAATGGTCTCTTCACCCAGAGGTATTTCTTCAGACTGTTCAAATGTGGGAACTTCCAGAAATAGATCTGATGGCGTCCCATCTAAACAAGAAACTTCCCAGGTATCTGTCCAGATCCCGGGATCCTCAGGCGGAGGCAGTGGATGCATTATCACTTCCTTGGAAGTATCATCCTGCCTATATCTTTCCGCCTCTAGTTCTTCTTCCAAGAGTAATCTCCAAGATTCTGAAGGAATGCTCGTTTGTTCTGCTGGTAGCTCCGGCATGGCCTCACAGGTTTTGGTATGCGGATCTTGTCCGGATGGCCTCTTGCCAACCGTGGACTCTTCCGTTAAGACCAGACCTTCTGTCACAAGGTCCTTTTTTCCATCAGGATCTGAAATCCTTAAATTTAAAGGTATGGAGATTGAACGCTTGATTCTTGGTCAAAGAGGTTTCTCTGACTCTGTGATTAATACTATGTTACAGGCTCGTAAATCTGTATCTCGAGAGATATATTATAGAGTCTGGAAGACTTATATTTCTTGGTGTCTTTCTCATCATTTTTCCTGGCATTCTTTTAGAATACCGAGAATTTTACAGTTTCTTCAGGATGGTTTAGATAAGGGTTTGTCCGCAAGTTCTTTGAAAGGACAAATCTCTGCTCTTTCTGTTCTTTTTCACAGAAAGATTGCTATTCTTCCTGATATTCATTGTTTTGTACAAGCTTTGGTTCGTATAAAACCTGTCATTAAGTCAATTTCTCCTCCTTGGAGTTTGAATTTGGTTCTGGGAGCTCTTCAAGCTCCTCCGTTTGAACCTATGTATTCATTGGACATTAAATTACTTTCTTGGAAAGTTTTGTTCCTTTTGGCCATCTCTTCTGCCAGAAGAGTTTCTGAATTATCTGCTCTTTCTTGTGAGTCTCCTTTTCTGATTTTTCATCAGGATAAGGCGGTGTTGCGAACTTCTTTTGAATTTTTACCTAAAGTTGTGAATTCCAACAACATTAGTAGAGAAATTGTGGTTCCTTCATTATGTCCTAATCCTAAGAATTCTAAGGAGAAATCGTTGCATTCTTTGGATGTTGTTAGAGCTTTGAAATATTATGTTGAAGCTACGAAATCTTTTCGTAAGACTTCTAGTCTATTTGTTATCTTTTCCGGTTCTAGAAAAGGCCAGAAAGCTTCTGCCATTTCTTTGGCATCTTGGTTGAAATCTTTAATTCATCTTGCCTATGTTGAGTCGGGTAAAACTCCGCCTCAGAGAATTACAGCTCATTCTACTAGGTCAGTTTCTACTTCCTGGGCGTTTAGGAATGAAGCTTCGGTTGACCAGATCTGCAAAGCAGCAACTTGGTCCTCTTTGCATACTTTTACTAAATTCTACCATTTTGATGTATTTTCTTCTTCTGAAGCAGTTTTTGGTAGAAAAGTACTTCAGGCAGCGGTTTCAGTTTGAATCTTCTGCTTATGTTTTTCGTTAAACTTTATTTTGGGTGTGGATTATTTTCAGCAGGAATTGGCTGTCTTTATTTTATCCCTCCCTCTCTAGTGACTCTTGTGTGGAAAGATCCACATCTTGGGTAGTCATTATCCCATACGTCACTAGCTCATGGACTCTTGCTAATTACATGAAAGAAAACATAATTTATGTAAGAACTTACCTGATAAATTCATTTCTTTCATATTAGCAAGAGTCCATGAGGCCCGCCCTTTTTTGTGGTGGTTATGATTTTTTATAAAGCACAATTATTCCAATTCCTTATTTTATATGCTTTCGCACTTTTTTATCACCCCACTTCTTGGCTATTCGTTAAACTGAATTGTGGGTGTGGTGAGGGGTGTATTTATAGGCATTTTGAGGTTTGGGAAACTTTGCCCCTCCTGGTAGGAATGTATATCCCATACGTCACTAGCTCATGGACTCTTGCTAATATGAAAGAAATGAATTTATCAGGTAAGTTCTTACATAAATTATGTTTTTTTGGGAGAAAGGTTCTACAGGCAGTGGTCCCTTCCGTTTAAGTACCTGCCTTGTCCCTCCCTTCATCCATGTACTTTAGCTTAGGTATTGGTATCCCACAAGTAATGGATGATCCGTGGACTGGATACACCTAACAAGAGAAAACATAATTTATGCTTACCTGATAAATTTGTTTCTCTTGTGGTGTATCCAGTCCACGGCCCGCCCTGTCCTTTTAAGGCAAGTCTAAATTTTAAACTACAGTCACCACTGCACCCTATGGTTTCTCCTTTCTCAGCTAGTTTCGGTCGAATGACTGGATATGGCAGTTAGGGGAGGAGCTATATAGCAGCTCTGCTGTGGGTGATCCTCTTGCAACTTCCTGTTGGGAAGGAGAATATCCCACAAGTAATGGATGATCCGTGTACTGGATACACCGCAAGAGAAACAAATTTATCAGGTAAGCATAAATTATGTTATTTCCTCTTTTTTTGTTTTAAAGTTGAAGATATTCCTTTGTCTTTTAAAGGAGGTTTAATTACTTTAGGTGTTAAAGGAATAGTCTAGTCAAAATTAAACTTGCATGATTCAGATTGAGCATGCAATTTTAAGCAACTTTCTAATGTATTCCTATTATAATATTTTCTTCGTTCTCTTGGTATCTTTATTTGAATGTAAGCTTAGGAGCAAGCCCATTTTTTGCTTCAGCACCTGAGTACCGCTTGCTGATTGGTGGCTACATTTAGACACCAATCAGAAAGTGTTACCCAGGTGCTGAACCAAAAATGGGCTGGCTCCTATGCTTACATTCTTTCTTTTTCAAAAAAGATACCAAGAGAACGAAGAAAAATTGAAAATAAGAGTAAATTAGTGTTGCTTAAAATTGCATGCTCTATCTGGATCATAAAAGTTTTTTTCTTTTTTTTATTTAATTCTTTATTAACAACAAAGTGTACTTTCATTTAGATATATAACAGTATCCCCAATCTAGGGGAGAATATAAATAAACATAAAATAATATCAGAAAACAATTAAACATAACAATCCATCTCTTCATATCGAATCTGCAATAGATTAAAAAGTAACTTCGTATAAGAGAGAGAAAATATATCAAAATGGATACATCATTCATATATACTCATTGTTGCAGTTTATCTTTTTATATATACACAACACCAACATATCCAGCACATCCAACTCGGACTGAACAAAAACAAAAGTAAAGAAAAAAGTTTAATTTTGACTAGAGTATTCCTTAAAACAGTGCTTTCCAAACTGTGTGTCGGACACACTAGTGTGTCGGCAGTAGTGTGTAGGTGTGTCCCTGCTTCAGCACAAATTTTTTTTAATTTTTTTTTGGTTTCTGACTTTCCGCCTGCCTGCTACGCAGATCACATGGTTGACACGTGATTGATACCTAGGGGGACACAGATCATCTTAACCTATTTGCGCAGCTCAGTGGGAACTGAAACTATTCCCATTGGCGGCGCATTGGCTCCTGACTGCACATGTAGTCTCCTTAATTGGCTCGTGACTGCATGTGTAGTCAATGAGTGGGACAACAGTGTGTTTGCAGTGTTTGGACTTCAGATATTTTTTTGCAAAATGTAGCCGGACTTGGATGTTTTTCTTCGTAAGAAAAGGCTTCCGTCTTGCCATTCTACCCCATAACCCAGACATATGAAGAATACGGGAGATTGTTGACACATGTACCACACAGCCAGTACTTGCCATATATTCCTGCAGCTCCTTTAATGTTGCTGTAGGCCTCTTGGCAGCCTCCCAGACCAGTTTTCTTCTCATCTTTTCATCAATTTTGGAGGGAAATCCAGTTCTTGGTAATGTCACTGTTTCGCCATATTTTCTCCACTTGATAATGACTGTCTTCACTGTGTTCCATGGCATATCTAATGGCTTGGAAATTCTTTTGTACCCTTCTCCTGACTGATACCTTTTAACCATGAGATTATTCTGATGCTTTGGAAGCTCTCTGCGGACCATGGCTTTTGCTGTAGGATGCAACTAAGAAAATGTCAGGAAAGACCTACTAGAACAGCTGAACTTTATTTAAGGGTTAATCAGAGGCACTTTAGATGATGGCAGGTGTGTACTGGCTCCTATTTAACATGATTTTGAATGTGATTGCTTAATTCTGAACACAGCTACATCTTCAGTTATAAGAGGAAGTGCACACTTATGCAACCACATAATTTTTGTGTTGTTTTTTTGTTACTTCCCTCCATGTAAAAGATTTTGTTTTTCAATTAAGTGGTACAGTTTATAGGTCACATTAAAGGTGGAAAAAGTTCACATTTTTTACATCACAGAAACCTGACATTTTAACAGGGGTGTGTAGACTTTATGTATGTATGTATATATAATCTCATTTGCTAATATATATGGCCTTGGGACAGATCCTTTACACAATCCCCTTGCTTTTTTGTGCATGTCTGCTTTCTCCAACATTGGTGTGTCCGGTCCACGGCGTCATCCTTACTTGTGGGATATTCTCTTCCCCAACAGGAAATGGCAAAGAGTCCCAGCAAAGCTGGTCACATGATCCTTCCTAGGCTCCGCCCACCCCAGTCATTCTCTTTGCCGTTGCACAGGCAACATCTCCACGGAGATGGTTAAGAGTTTTTTGGTGTTTAAATGTAGTTTTTATTCTTCTATCAAGTGTTTGTTATTTTAAAATAGTGCTGGTATGTACTATTTACTCTGAAACAGAAAAAGGATGAAGATTTCTGTTTGTAAGAGGAAGATGATTTTAGCAGACAGTAACTAAAATCGATTGCTGTTTCCACACAGGACTGTTGAGATGAAGTAACTTCAGTTGGGGGAAACAGTTAGCAGACTCTTCTGCTTAAGGTATGACTAGCCATATTTCTAACAAGACCATGTAATGCTGGAAGGCTGTCATTTCCCCTCATGGGGACCGGTAAGCCATTTTCTTAGTTAAACATAAAAGAATAAAGGGCTTCAAAAAGGGCTTAAAAACTGGTAGACATTTTTCTGGGCTAAAACGATTGCTTTACTAGGCATAATATGCAGATTCTAACTAATAATTGGTATTATAATCTTGGGGAACGTTTAGAAAAACGGCAGGCACTGTGTTGGACACCTTTTTCAGATGGGGGCCTTTGTAGTTATAGACAGAGCCTCATTTTCGCGCCATTAATGCGCAGTTGTTTTTGGAGAGCAAGGCATGCAGATGCATGTGTGAGGAGCTAAGAATCACTGAAAAAGCTTATAGAAGGCGTCATTTGGTATCGTATTCCCCTCTGGGCTTGGTTGGGTCTCAGCAAAGCATATAGCTGGGACTGTATAGGGGTTAAATGTAAAAACGGCTCCGGTTCCGTTATTTTAAGGGTTAAAGCTCTGAAATTTGGTGTGCAATACTTTTAATGCTTTAAGACACTGTGGTGAAATTTTGGTAATTTTTGAACAATTCCTTCATACTTTTTCACATATTCAGTAATAAAGTGTTTTCAGTTTTAAAATAAAACCGTTACTGTCTCTTTAAATTTCAAACGTTTTTTGTGCTTGGTTGACAAGTTTAAGCCTGTTTAACATGTCTGTACCATCAGATAAGCTATGTTCTATATGTATGAAAGCCAATGTGTCTCCCCATTTAAATTTATGTGATAAGTGTGCCATAGTGTCCAAACAAAGTAAGGACAGTAATGCCACAGATGATGATATTGCCCAAGATGATTCCTCAAATGAGGGGAGTAAACATGATACTACATCATCCCCTAATGTGTCTACACCAGTTTTGCCCACACAGGAGGCCCCTAGTACATCTAGTGCGCCAATACTTATTACCATGCAACAATTAACGGCTGTAATGGATAACTCCATAGCAAATCTTTTATCCAAAATGCCTACTTATCAGAGAAAGCGCGATTGCTCTGTTTTAAACACTGAAGAGCAGGAGGGCGCTGATGATATTTGTTCTGACATACCCTCACACCAATCTCAAGGGGCCATGAGGGAGGTTTTGTCTGATGGAGAAATCTCAGATTCAGGAAAAATTTCTCATCAAGCTGAAACTGATGTTGTGACATTTAAATTTAAATTAGAACATCTCCGCGCACTGCTTAAGGAGGTGTTATCTACTCTGGATGATTGTGACAATTTGGTCATTCCAGAGAAATTATGTAAGATGGACAAGTTCCTAGAGGTTCCGGTGCCCCCCGACGCTTTTCCTATACCCAAGCGGGTGGCGGACATAGTAAATAAAGAGTGGGAAAGGCCCGGCATACCTTTTGTTCCCCCCCCTATATTTAAGAAATTATTTCCTATAGTCGACCCCAGAAAGGACTTATGGCAGACAGTCCCCAAGGTCGAGGGGGCGGTTTCTACTCTAAACAAATGCACTACTATTCCTATCGAAGACAGTTGTGCTTTTAAAGATCCTATGGATAAAAAATTAGAGGGTTTGCTTAAAAAGATTTTTGTACAGCAAGGGTTCCTTCTACAACCAATTTCATGCATTGTTCCTGTCACTACGGCAGCGTGCTTCTGGTTCGAGGAACTAGAAAAGTCGCTCAGAAGAGAATCTTCGTATGAGGAGGTTATGGACAGAGTTCAAGCACTTAAATTGGCTAACTCTTTTGTTTTAGATGCCGCTTTGCAATTAGCTAGATTAGCGGCGAAAAATTCAGGGTTTGCTATCGTGGCGCGCAGAGCGCTTTGGCTAAAGTCTTGGTCAGCGGATGTGTCATCCAAGACAAAATTGCTTAACATTCCTTTCAAAGGTAAAACATTATTTGGACCAGATTTGAAAGAGATTATTTCAGACATCACTGGAGGAAAGGGCCACGCCCTCCCACAGGATAGGTCTTTTAAGGCTAAAAATAAGCCTAATTTTCGTCCCTTTCGCAGAAACGGACCAGCCTCTAATTCTGCATCCTCTAAGCAAGAGGGTAATACTTCACAACCCAAACCAGCCTGGAAACCAATGCAAGGCTGGAACAAGGGTAAGCAGGCCAAGAAGCCTACCACTGCTACCAAAACAGCATGAAGGGATAGCCCCCGATCCGGAACCGGATCTAGTGGGGGGCAGACTCTCTCTCTTTGCTCAGGCTTGGGCAAGAGATGTTCAGGATCCTTGGGCGCTAGAAATAGTTTCTCAAGGTTATCTTCTGGAATTCAAGGAACTACCCCCAAGGGGAAGGTTCCACAGGTCTCAATTATCCTCAAACCAAATAAAGAGACAGGCATTCTTACATTGCGTAGAAGACCTGTTAAAGATGGGAGTGATACATCCAGTTCCAATAAAAGAACAAGGAATGGGATTTTACTCAAATCTGTTCGTAGTTCCCAAAAAAGAGGGAACATTCAGACCAATTTTGGATCTGAAGATCCTAAACAAATTTCTCAGGATTCCATCGTTCAAAATGGAAACCATTCGAACGATCCTTCCCACCATCCAGGAAAGTCAATTTATGACCACCGAGGATTTAAAGGATGCACACCTACATATTCCTATCCACAAGGAACATCATCAGTTCCTAAGGTTCGCTTTTCTGGACAAGCATTACCAGTTTGTGGCACTTCCATTCGGATTAGCCACTGCTCCGAGAATTTTCACAAAGGTACTAGGGTCCCTTCTAGCGGTTCTAAGACCAAGGGGCATTGCAGTAGTACCTTACTTGGACGACATCCTAATTCAAGCGCAGGGATGTGCAGTCACTAGAGGCAGGTGAGGCAGTGCTTCACCTCTCATATGGGCAAAAATATATTTTTTTTATTGGCTTTAAAAAAAAAATTGTAAATTTTTCCCCCCAGCATTTTTTTTTCTCACAGCTATATGTTGTGCAATGAAGAGGCACAATCAGGTCTGCCCACCATTACACAACATGCTGCGCCATCTACTGGATGCAAGTGGTTAAGATCATTGCATGGCTCATTAACTGCTTATTTGAGGCAGTCCTATTTGGGCTGAACCAATCCAGTGAGAGGCATTAGTAAGTGGAACATAGGGTTGGGGCTGGATGTTAAATCATATAAAACAAAACAAAACGCAAAAAAACAACTTTCATATATTTTGTTGCTGTCCTGTGAACCTGCTAGCTTTGCTAAAGTGAAAAAGATAGTTCTGTTCTTCCCCTCTAAGTGCAGTGGAATGTGCCACTGTCACTTCCTGAAACCTTACAGAGCAGGAGAGAGGCACAGAGAGCACTGTTTCACCCACATCTTATTGAAGTAAGATTTTACTGAAAGATTCTGTTAGTGAAAATGATAATTTAATGAATGTGGTTTAGTGTTTTTTTTACTCTTTTACAGCAAAGGATCGTTTTTGTATTTTGTTTACTCAAACTTTACACCCACTAACTTAGCAGCTTGCCTCTGTACTTCACACTAAATTATAGACTAATTTTCTGAACTCTCTGTAGCTCTGCTGTTTTATTACTTTAAAATGCAGTGCCCCCCCCCCCCTTGTGTGTGTGTGTGTGTGTCTCTCTCTCTATCTATCCATCTCTCTCCTTATGTGTTGTTCTCCCCCATGGTCTCTTTCTCTCTCTGTCTCTCTTCCTCCCCCATGGTCTCTTTCTCTCTCTGTCTCTCTCATCCCTTATGTAATGAAAGAATCTATAAGCATAATTTGCAGCATTAAAGTAAAAAGTATGTTTTAAACATATTTTAATGGGCATGGATTTCTAGATCTCATAATCAGAGCAAGCATTGTGTTATCTGGCAAGAGTTTCTGTTACAATCCCTTTAGACTAAAATCAGATGTTTACTAAGTTGACCAGTTTTCCAAGACACCATTTAAAGGGACATGAAACCCATATGAAACCCATATGCAAATTTAAATAACTTTCCAATTTACATCTAATATCTAATTTTCTTTATGCTTTTGATGTCCTTTGTTGAAAATCATATCTAAATATGCTCAGTAGCTGCTGATTGGTGGCTGCACATAGATACCTCATGTGATTGGCTCACCCATGTGCATTGCTATTTCTTCAACAAAGGATATCTAAAGAATGAAGGCGTATCCTAGCCACTGCCTCACCATCCTCTGACGTCACTGCACGTCACTGTTCAAGCGTCGTCCCTGTCAAAAGCAAAGGCTCATACGGACATCGTCCTAGCCTTTCTCAGATCTCACGGATGGAAGGTGAACAAAGAAAAAAGTTCTCTGTCCCCGTCAACAAGAGTTTCCTTCTTGGGAACAATAATAGATTCCTTAGAAATGAGGATTTTTCTGACAGAGGTCAGAAAATCAAAACTTCTAAGCTCTTGTCAAGTACTTCACTCTGTTCCTCGTCCTTCCATAGCACAGTGCATGGAGGTAATAGGTTTGATGGTTGCAACAATGGACATAGTTCCTTTTGCACGAATTCATCTAAGACCATTACAACTGTGCATGCTCAAACAGTGGAATGGGGATTATACAGACTTGTCTCCGATGATTCAAGTAGATCAAAAGACCAGAGATTCACTCCGTTGGTGGCTGACCCTGGACAATCTGTCACAGGGAATGAGCTTCCGCAGACCAGAGTGGGTCATTGTCACGACCGACGCCAGTCTAGTGGGCTGGGGCGCGGTCTGGGAATCCCTGAAAGCTCAGGGTTTATGGTCTCGGGAAGAGTCTCTTCTCCCGATAAACATTCTGGAACTGAGAGCGATATTCAATGCTCTCAAAGCTTGGCCTCAACTAGCAAAGGCCAAATTCATAAGGTTTCAATCAGACAACATGACGACTGTTGCATATATCAATCATCAGGGGGGAACAAGGAGTTCCCTGGCGATGAAAGAAGTGACCAAGATAATTCAATGGGCGGAGGATCACTCCTGCCACTTGTCTGCGATCCACATCCCAGGAGTGGAAAATTGGGAAGCGGATTTTCTGAGTCGTCAGACATTCCATCCGGGGGAGTGGGAACTCCATCCGGAAATCTTTGCCCAAATAACTCAATTATGGGGCATTCCAGACATGGATCTGATGGCGTCTCATCAGAACTTCATGGTTCCTTGCTACGGGTCCAGATCCAGGGATCCCAAGGCGACTCTAGTAGATGCACTAGTAGCACCTTGGACCTTCAACCTAGCTTATGTATTCCCACCGTTTCCTCTCATTCCCAGGCTGGTAGCCAGGATCAATCAGGAGAGGGCCTCGGTGATCTTGATAGCTCCTGCGTGGCCACGCAGGACTTGGTATGCAGACCTGGTGAATATGTAATCGGCTCCACCATGGAAGCTACCTTTGAGACAGGACCTTCTTGTTCGGGGTCCATTCGAACATCCGAATCTGGTTTCCCTCCAACTGACGGCTTGGAGATTGAACGCTTGATTTTATCAAAGTGTGGGTTTTCAGATTCTGTAATAGATACTCTGATTCAGGCTAGAAAGCCTGTAACTAGAAAAATTTACCATAAAATATGGAAAAAATATATCTGTTGGTGTGAATCCAAAGGATTGCCATGGAACAAGATAAAAATTCCTAAGATTCTATCCTTTCTACAAGAAGGTTTGGAGAAAGGATTATCTGCAAGTTCTCTAAAGGGACAGATTTCTGCTTTATCTGTCTTACTACACAAACGACTGGCAGCTATGCCAGATGTTCAAGCATTTGTTCAGGCTCTGGTTAGGATCAAGCCTGTTTACAGACCTTTGACTCCTCCCTGGAGTTTAAATCTAGTTCTTTCAGTTCTTCAAGGGGTTCCGTTTGAACCCTTACATTCCGTAGATATTAAGTTACTATCTTGGAAAGTTTTGTTTTTGGTTGCAATCTCTTCTGCTAGAAGAGTTTCAGAGTTATCTGCTCTGCAGTGTTCTCCTCCTTATCTGGTGTTCCATGCAGATAAGGTGGTTTTGCGTACTAAGCCTGGTTTTCTTCCTAAAGTTGTTTCTAACAAAAATATTAACCAGGAGATAGTTGTACCTTCTTTGTGTCCGAATCCAGTTTCAAAGAAGGAGCGTTTGTTACACAATTTGGACGTTGTCCGTGCTCTAAAATTCTATTTAGAGGCTACTAAAGATTTCAGACAAACATCATCCTTGTTTGTTGTTTTTTCTGGTAAAAGGAGAGGTCAAAAAGCGACTTCTACCTCTCTTTCCTTTTGGCTTAAAAGCATTATACGTTTGGCTTATGAGACTGCCGGACGGCAGCCTCCTGAAAGAATCACAGCTCACTCCACTAGGGCTGTGGCTTCCACATGGGCCTTCAAGAACGAGGCTTCTGTTGACCAGATATGTAAGGCAGCGACTTTGTCTTCACTGCACACTTTTGCCAAATTTTACAAATTTGATACTTTTGCTTCTTCGGAGGCTATTTTTGGGAGAAAGGTTTTGCAAGCTGTGGTGCCTTCCGTTTAGGTAACCTGATTTGCTCCCTCCCTTCATCCGTGTCCTAAAGCTTTGGTATTGGTTCCCACAAGTAAGGATGACGCCGTGGACCGGACACACCAATGTTGGAGAAAACAGAATTTATGCTTACCTGATAAATTACTTTCTCCAACGGTGTGTCCGGTCCACGGCCCGCCCTGGTTTTTTTAATCAGGTCTGATGAATTATTTTCTCTAACTACAGTCACCACGGTATCATATGATTTCTCCTATATATATTTCCTCCTGTCTGTCGGTCGAATGACTGGGGTGGGCGGAGCCTAGGAGGGATCATGTGACCAGCTTTGCTGGGACTCTTTGCCATTTCCTGTTGGGGAAGAGAATATCCCACAAGTAAGGATGACGCCATGGACCGGACACACCGTTGGAGAAAGTAATTTATCAGGTAAGCATAAATTCTGTTTTTTTGCATTTCACGCATCAACCCTTAGGTTTACACGCTTTGTGATTGGTCACGTCGGGTTAGCGCATGTCTCTTTAGTCTATCTATAGTTCACTCGGGCGTCGGCCAATTTACACACACAGGTTATTGCATGTTTGTCCTAGGCTATATTCCATTTTTAATTATTAGACTTTTTTGTGCACATTGTTTCTTCTGATTAGCGTTATCTGACTTTAGATGTTATGTTAATGTCTCCTGCTTTGTTTTGCAGTTTGGCTTAGCGCACATTGTACCTGTGAGTTTATTTAAAAAGCTACTTAGGAGGGGGTAAGTGATTTCCATTCCTCAAGAGCTTTTTTAAAGGGGGTTATAGTGTTTATTGCATTGTTATGCCATATGCTATAATGGAACAATCTGATTTTTTCCCTAAATCTAGCCAATAAACTGAGTCTCCTGAACATCTTTCTACCATTATTAGGCGTTCTTATTGTAACAAAGCTGAAGTGCCTTCTCCAGCTCATTATGTGGATCATGTTTAAAATTGTTAATGCAATCAGACCAATCTAATGGTGTTTCTTTGGGTATAAATGCACCTACTATTTGTTTGTTACAGGAGAATAAAGACATGGTTTCACCTACTGTGAAAAACTTTATCAAGGCTGCAGTTTTTGAGGCACTGGCTGCTCTCCCACTTTCAAACAAGTGTAAAAGGTCAGTTAAGATTTTACCTTCTGCAAGTATTATGTGCCCCGAGACCAGGAATATTGTTCTTTCTTCAAATAGGGAAGTTTCCTCTGGTGATGAGGAATCTTCATCTGTTGTTGAACCTGATTTCTCTTGTTAGGTGTATCCAGTCCACGGATCATCCATTACTTGTGGGATATTCTCCTTCCCAACAGGAAGTTGCAAGAGGATCCCCTACAGCAGAGCTGCTATATAGCTCCATCCCTAACTGCCATATCCAGTCATTCTCTTGCAAGCTCTCAACATAGCTGGAGGTAGTGAGAGGAAAGTGGTAAAATATAGTTAGTTTTTTCTTCAATCAAAAGTTTATTGTTTTTAAATGGTACCGGAGTGTACTGTTTTTATCTCAGGCAGCATTTAGAAGAAGAATCTGCCTGCGTTTTTCTATGATCTTAGCAGAAGTAACTAAGATCCACTGCCGTTCTCACATATGTCTGAGGAGTGAGGTAACTTCAGAGGGAGAATGGCGTGCAGGGTATGGCATTTGCTAGAAAATGCTGCTGATACCGGATTAATGTAAGTTAAAGCCTAAATACAGTGATTTAATAGCGACTAGTATCAGGCTTGCTATCAGAGGTATATACTCTGATTAATGTGCAATATAAAATGTTTGCTGGCATGTTTAATCGTTTTTATATATGCTTTGGTGATAAAACTTATTGGGGCCTAGTTTTTTTCACATGGCTGGCTTTATTTTTGCCTAGAAACAGTTTCCTGAGGCTTTCCACTGTTATAGTATAAAAGTTATAGTTGGTGCAGTTAAAATTACAAACTGTGACATTCAGCTTCCCTCAGCAGTCCCCTGCATGCTATAGGACATCTCTGAAGGGCTCAAAAGGCTTCAAAAGTAGGAGCTCAGTTGTTATGACTGTTTAAAAAACATATTTTTCGTTTTGTTAATCTGTTTTTTGTATTAAGGGGTTAATCATCCATTTGCAAGTGGGTGCAATGCTCTGCTAACTTGTTACATACACTGTAAAAATTTCGTTAGTTTAACTGCCTTTTTTCACTGTTATTTCAAATTTTGGCAAAATTTGTTTCTCTTAAAGGCACAGTAACGTTTTTTTTGTTTTTTTTATATTGCTTGTTAACTTGATTTAAAGTGTTTTCCAAGCTTGCTAGTCTCATTGCTAGTCTGTATAAACATGTCTGACATAGAGGAAACTCCTTGTTCATTATGTTTAAAAGCCATGGTGGAACCCCATAGGAGAATGTGTACTAAATGTATTGATTTCACTTTAAACAATAAATTTTTAGAAAAATGTTTCCAATAGATGCCACCACACGGGACTTATGGCAGACGGTCCCTAAGGTGGAGGGAGCAGTTTCTATTTTAGCAAAGCGTACCACTATCCCTGTCGAGGACAGTTGTGCTTTTTCAGATCCAATGGATAAAAAATTAGAAGGTTACCTTAAGAAAATGTTTATTCAACAAGGTTTTATCCTGCAGCCCCTTGCATGCATTGCTCCTGTCACTGCTGCTGCGGCGTTCTGATTTGAGTCTCTGGAAGAGGCCTTTCAGACAGCTACTCCATTGACTGAAATACTTGACAAGCTTAGAACACTTAAGCTAGCTAATTCTTTTGTTTCTGATGCCATTGTTCATTTGACTAAACTAACGGCTAGGAATTCTGGATTCACCATCCAGGCGCGTAGGGCGCTATGGCTTAAATCTTGGTCAGCTGATGTGACTTCAAAGTCTAAATTACTTAACATTCCCTTCAAGGGGCAGACCCTATTCGGGCCTGGTTTGAAGGAAATTATTGCTGACATTACTGGAGGTAAGGGTCATACCCTTCCTCAGGACAGGGCCAAATCAAGGGCCAAACAGTCTAATTTTCGTGCCTTTCGAAACTTCAAGGCAGGTGCAGCATCAACTTCCTCTGCTACAAAACAAGAGGGAACTTTTGCGCAATCCAAGCCGGGCCTGGAAATCTAACCAGGCCTGGAGCAAAGGCAAGCAGGCCAGAAAGCCTGCTGCTGCCTCTAAGACAGCATGAAGGAATGGCCCCCTATCCGGCAACTGATCTAGTAGGGGGCAGACTTTCTCTCTTCGCCCAGGCGTGGGCAAGAGATGTTCAGGATCCCTGGGCATTGGAGATCATATCTCAGGGATATCTTCTGGACTTCAAAGCTTCCCCCCACAAGGGAGATTTCACCTTTCGAGATTATCTGTAAACCAGATAAAGAAAGAGGCATTCTTACGCTGTGTGCAAGACCTCCTAATAATGGGAGTGATCCATCCAGTTCCACAGATGGAACAAGGACAGGGATTTTATTCAAATCTGTTTGTGGTTCCCAAAAAAGAGGGAACCTTCAGACTAATTTTGGATCTAAAGATCTTAAACAAATTCCTCAGAGTTCCATCGTTCAAAATGGAAACTATTCGGACAATCCTACCTATGATCCAGGAGGGTCAGTACATGACCACAGTGGATTTGAAGGATGCTTACCTTCACATACCGATTCACAAAGATCATCGTCGGTTCATAAGGTTTGCCTTTCTAGACAGGCATTACCAGTTTGTGACTCTTCCTTCGGGTTAGCTACAGCCCCAAGAATTTTTACAAAGGTTCTGGGGTCTCTTCTGGCGGTCCTAAGACCACGGGGCATAGCAGTGGCCCCTTATCTAGACGACATCCTGATACAGGCGTCACACTTCCAAATTGCTAAATCTCATACGGACATAGTGTTGGCATTTCTGAGGTCGCATGGTGGAAAGTGAACGAGGGAAAGAGTTCTCTATCACCCCTCTCAAGGGTTTCCTTAGTAGGAACTCTGATAGATTCTGTAGAAATGAAAATTTACCTGACGGAGTCCAGGTTATCAAAGCTTCTAAATTCCTGCCGTGTTCTTCACTACATTCCGTGCCCTTCGGTGGCTCAGTGCATGGAAGTGATCGGCTTAATGGTAGCGGCGATGGACATAGTGCCATTTACGCGCCTACATCTCAGACCACTGCAATTATGCATGCTCAGTCAGTGGAATGGGGATTACACAGATTTGTCCCCTCTGCTAAATCTGGATCAAGAGACCAGAGATTCTCTTCTCTGGTGGCTATCTCGGGTCCATCTGTCCAAAGGTATGACCTTTCGCAGGCCAGATTGGACAATTGTAACAACAGATGCCAGCCTTCTAGGTTGGGGTGCAGTCTGGAATTCCCTGAAGGCTCAGGGATCGTGGACTCAGGAGGAGAAACTCCTCCCAATAAATATTCTGGAGTTAAGAGCAATATTCAATGCTCTTCTAGCTTGGCCTCAGTTAGCAACCCTGAGGTTCATCAGATTTCAGTCGGACAACATCACGACTGTGGCTTACATCAACCATCAAGGGGGGACCAGGAGCTCCCTAGCGATGTTAGAAGTCTCCAAGATAATTCGCTGGGCAGAGACTCACTCTTGCCATCTATCAGCGATCCATATCCCAGGTGTAGAGAACTGGGAGGCGGATTTTCTAAGTCGTCAGACTTTTCATCCGGGGGAGTGGGAACTCCATCCGGAGGTGTTTGCTCAATTGGTTCATCGTTGGGGCACACCAGAATTGGATCTCATGGCGTCTCGCCAAGCTTCCTTGTTACGGATCCAGGTCCAGGGACCCAGAAGCGACGCTGATAGATGCTCTAGCAGCACCGTGGATCTTCAACCTGGCTTATGTGTTTCCACCGTTTCCTCTGCTCCCTAGACTGATTGCCAAAATCAAACAGGAGAGAGCATCGGTGATCTTGATCGTGCCTGTGTGGCCATGCAGGACCTGGTATGCAGACCTGGTGGACATGTCATCCTTTCCACCTTGGCCTCTGCCTCTGAGACAAGACCTTCTACTACAAGGTCCTTTCAATCATCCAAATCTAATTTCTCTGAGACTGACTGCCTGGAGATTGAACGCTTGATTTTATCAAGGCGTGGCTTCTCCGAGTCAGTCATTGATACCTTAATACAGGCACAAAAGCCTGTAACCAGGAAAATCTACCATAAGATATGGCGCAAATATCTTCATTAGTGTGAATCCAAGAATTACTCATGGAGTAAGGTTAGGATTCCTAGGATATTGTCCTTTCTCCAAGAGGGTTTGAATAAAGGATTATCAGCTAGTTCTTTAAAGGGACAGATTTCTGCTCTGTCTATCCTTTTGCACAAGCGTCTGGCAGAGGTTCCAGGCATCCAGGCATTTTGTCAGGCTTTGGTTAGAATTAAGCCTGTGTTTAAACCTGTTGCTCCTCCATGGAGCTTAAACTTGGTTCTTAAGGTTCTTCAAGGAGTTCCGTTTGAACCCCTTCATTCCATTGATATCAAACTTTTATCTTTGAAAGTTCTGTTTTTGATGGCTATTTCCTCGGCTCATAGAGTCTCTGAGTTATCAGCTTTACAATGTGATTCTCCTTATCTGATTTTCCATACAGATAAAGTAGTTCTGCGTACAAAACCTGGGTTTTTACCTAAGGTAGTTTCCAACAAGAATATCAATCAAGAGATTGTTGTTCCATCATTGTGTCCTAATCCTTCTTCAAAGAAGGAACGTCTTTTACATAATTTGGACGTAGTCCGTGCTTTAAAGTTTTACTTACAAGCGACTAAAGATTTTCGTCAAACATCTTCCCTGTTTGTTGTTTACTCTGGACAGAGGAGAGGTCAAAAGGCTTCGGCAACCTCTCTTTCTTTTTGGCTTCGGAGCGTAATACGCTTAGCCTATGAGACTGCTGGACAGCAGCCCCCTGAAAGGATTACAGCTCATTCTACTAGAGCTGTGGCTTCCACCTGGGCCTTTAAAAATGAGGCTGCTGTTGAACAGATTTGCTAAGCGGCGACTTGGTCTTCGCTTCATACCTTTTCAAAATTTTACAAATTTGATACTTTTGCTTCTTCGGAGGCTATTTTTGGGAGACAGGTTCTACAGGCAGTGGTCCCTTCCGTTTAAGTACCTGCCTTGTCCCTCCCTTCATCCATGTACTTTAGCTTAGGTATTGGTATCTCACAAGTCATGGATGATCCGTGGACTGGATACACCTAACAAGAGAAAACATAATTTATGCTTACCTGATAAATTTGTTTCTCTTGTGGTGTATCCAGTCCACGGCCCGCCCTGTCCTTTTAAGGCAAGTCTAAATTTTAAACTACAGTCACCACTGCACCCTATGGTTTCTCCTTTCTCAGCTAGTTTTGGTCGAATGACTGGATATGGCAGTTAGGGGAGGAGCTATATAGCAGCTCTGCTGTGGGTGATCCTCTTGCAACTTCCTGTTGGGAAGGAGAATATCCCACAAGTAATGGATGATCCGTGTACTGGATACACCGCAAGAGAAACAAATTTATCAGGTAAGCATAAATTATGTTATTTCCTCTTTTTTTGTTTTAAAGTTGAAGATATTCCTTTGTCTTTTAAAGGAGGTTTAATTACTTTAGGTGTTAAAGGAATAGTCTAGTCAAAATTAAACTTGCATGATTCAGATTGAGCATGCAATTTTAAGCAACTTTCTAATGTATTCCTATTATAATATTTTCTTCGTTCTCTTGGTATCTTTATTTGAATGTAAGCTTAGGAGCAAGCCCATTTTTTGCTTCAGCACCTGAGTACCGCTTGCTGATTGGTGGCTACATTTAGACACCAATCAGAAAGTGTTACCCAGGTGCTGAACCAAAAATGGGCTGGCTCCTATGCTTACATTCTTTCTTTTTCAAAAAAGATACAAAGAGAACGAAGAAAAATTGAAAATAAGAGTAAATTAGAGTTGCTTAAAATTGCATGCTCTATCTGGATCATAAAAGTTTTTTTCTTTTTTTTATTTAATTCTTTATTAACAACAAAGTGTACTTTCATTTAGATATATAACAGTATCCCCAATCTAGGGGAGAATATAAATAAACATAAAATAATATCAGAAAACAATTAAACATAACAATCCATCTCTTCATATCGAATCTGCAATAGATTAAAAAGTAACTTCGTATAAGAGAGAGAAAATATATCAAAATGGATACATCATTCATATATACTCATTGTTGCAGTTTATCTTTTTATATATACACAACACCAACATATCCAGCACATCCAACTCGGACTGAACAAAAACAAAAGTAAAGAAAAAAGTTTAATTTTGACTAGAGTATTCCTTAAAACAGTGCTTTCCAAACTGTGTGTCGGACACACTAGTGTGTCGGCAGTAGTGTGTAGGTGTGTCCCTGCTTCAGCACAAATTTTTTTAAATTTTTTTTTGGTTTCTGACTTTCCGCCTGCCTGCTACGCAGATCACATGGTTGACACGTGATTGATACCTAGGGGGACACAGATCATCTTAACCTATTTGCGCAGCTCAGTGGGAACTGAAACTATTCCCATTGGCGGGGCATTGGCTCCTGACTGCACATGTAGTCTCCTTAATTGGCTCGTGACTGCATGTGTAGTCAATGAGTGGGACAACAGTGTGTTTGCAGCGTGGGCAGTAGTCAGTCGGACTCACCGAGCTCTGAGGGCGGCAGCTTAAATGCTGAGCTGAAGTCAGTGGGGGGTTTTTTGCAACTAGCTCCCAGTAGTGCATTGCTGCTCCTGCTCTTGATATATGGATAGGAAGTGGAAGCTTAAAAATGCTTGATGATGAAATGCGAGTGTCTTTATCTAATATTACACCAAATATTCAGAAACTGTTCATCCCATCAACCTTATACATCCCATTAAAATAGTAAGTAGCTATTGGTGTTATTAAACTTTTTTTAATTCTTGCACATGCATACTGTTACTTGTAAATACATTTCATTATTACTATTATATAATTTATGTATGTGTCCATATCTCTTAAAACAAGTTAGTTTAACCTCCTTTTTGCTAGTACAACTGAATTACTGTTGTGTCACGAAATTATGTAGGTCTAAAAAGTGTGTCAACCACATAAAAAGTTTAGAAAGCTCTGCCTTAAAAGATCCTTAAGTTTCTGATTATAAACCTTGTAATTGTTTAAATTAACATTTTAAGACTGTTGTTAATCTCCCTGAGGTTTTCCCTATTCCTGATGCTGTCTCTGACATGATTTCTAGGGAATGGTCTAAGCAATTCATTTGCTCCTTTTGCAAGGTTTAAGAAGTTATATCCTTTACCTGCTGCTAAACATATTGCTGATGTAACTGCTGCTTCTACTTACTGGTTGGTTAGTCTTTCAGAGCAGTATTCTGATGACCCTGCTAGTGCAAATCTTTTGAGTTTACTCAAGACTGCCAATTCTTTTATTTGTGATGCTGTTTTTGATGTTATGTCAAAAGCATGTCTTTGGCAGTCCTTGCCTAGAGAGCCGTATGGCTTAAATCCTGGTCTGCTGATATGGTGTCTAAATGCAGGCTTTTATCTCTTTCCTTACAGGGAAAGAAATTATTTGGTTCTGATTTGGATTCTATAATATCTACTGTTACTGGAGATAAAAAGGGCTTTTCTTCCTTAGGCCAGAAAGTCTACAGGGACATCTAAAGCTTCTAAAAGTTTTCATTCTTTTCGTTAGATAAAAGCAAGGTACCTCTGGATCAGTCATGAGACCTAGTGCTAACTTGAACAAGTCAAAGCAGGGTAAAAAAATCTATCCCTACTACCAAAACGGCATGAAGGTTAGGCCCCTGATCCAGAAGTTCTGGCAGGGCGCAGATTGAGCCCCTTTCAGGAGGCTTGGTTTCAGCTTTTTCACTGGGTTCTGAATATAGTTTCTCAGGGATATTGAATAGAATTCAGAACAAGGCCTCTCAGAGGAAGTTTTTTTTTCGTCTAATGTTCCAAGGAATCTTGTAAAAGCTCAAGTTTTTTTCAACTCTGTCTCAGAGTTGAAAAAAAGAGTTTTTACAATATTCCTGGAAGATACAGGAGTGATTGTTCCAGTTCCTTTGCAAGAACAGGGAATGGGATTTTATTCAAATATCTTCATTGTTCGAAAGAAGGGAGGTACTTTCGGATCAGTTTTAGATCTGAAGGCTCTGAACATGTTTTTAAGGATTCCATCTTTAAAGGATTACTTTCTGTTATAATTTTTAAGCTAAACAACTAACATATTAAAGTTAATAAACATTAATTAAAACCTACTGACCTATATTTTCTCCAAAACGAAGTTTCATAACGTTCTAAAAGTTATATCTTTTATTCGCCGATGATGTCACGTTATCCTGCCCACTATTTTCAGCACTGAGTGTTCAAAATACTTAAACCAATAACTTTGTGTTTAAAGCGCCATTTTGAAACCTAGGTATTGTAAACGGATCGGTACAGAGCAAAGGATACCCACGGAGTGAGTTTGGAAAACAATTAAATTTGCAGACAAGATTTCTGATATACGGTATTATTATTATTATTATTATTATCAGTTATTTGTAGAGCGCCAACAGATTCCGCAGCGCTATAAACAAAGGGGGAGTACAACAAAACAATTATAGGGTAGAGGGCCCTGCCAAGAGTTGCACTGTTGTAGTCAGCTCTTAAGAAGGTGATCTACAAACAGCTGGACTTTTAGGCTTACATGCTAAGAGGGTTCAGGGGATTGCAGTGGGGGAGAGGAACTGGTATTAGGAAAGGTTAGCGTAGGTTGTATGCGTCCCTGAACAGTAGAGTCTTTAGGGAGCACTTGAAGCTTTTAAAACTAGAAGAGAGTCTTGTGGAGCGAGGCAGAGAGTTCCACAAGATGGGAGCCAGTCTGGAGAAGTCCTGTAAACGGGAGTGTGATGAGGTGACAAGAGAGGAGGAGAGTAGGAGGTCATGAGCAGAGCGAAGGGGACGGGAGGGAGAGTATCTGGAGACAAGGTCTGAGATGTAGGGGGGAGCAGTGCAGTTGAGGGCTTTGTATGTAAGAGTGAGAGTTTTGTGTTTGATCCTAGAGGCAAGAGGAAGCCAGTGAAGGGATTGGCAGAGAGGCGCAGCAGATGAAGAGCGACGTGTAAGGAAGATGAGTCTGGCAGAGGCATTCATTATGGATTGTAAAGGAGCTAGGCGGCAGGTGGGGAGACCAGAGAGGACAGAGTTGCAGTAATCAAGGCGGGAGAGAATGAGAGAGTGGATTAAAATCTTAGTTGTGTCTTGTGTAAGGAAGTGTCTAATTTTAGAGATGTTTTTAGGGTGGAAGCGGCAGGCAGGCTGTAGCCAAGGACTGAATGTGAGGAGTGAAGGAAAGATCTGAGTCAAATGTGACCCCGAGACATCGGGCATGCAGGGTAGGGGTAATGACGGAGTTGTCGACAGTTATAGAGATATTGAGGGTGGTGATTTTGGAAGAAGGGGGGAAAAGGAGGAGCTCAGTTTTGGAGAGATTTAGCTTGAGGTAGTGAGAGGACATCCAGGAAGAGATGTGAGAAAGACAGTTAGTGACATGGGTTAGCAAGGAAGGAGATAGTTCTGGTGCAGAGAAGTAGATTTGGGTGTCATCGGCATACAAATGATATTGGAAACCGTGGGACTTAATTAGGGAACCTAGTGATGACGTATCGATTGAGAAGAGAAGGGGACCGAGGACAGAGCCTTGCGGTACTCCGACAGAAAGTGGTGACGGGGCAGAGGAGGCCCCAGAGAAGGCTACACTGAAGGTACGGTTTGACAGGTAGGAAGAGAGCCACGAAAGGGCTGTGTCACAGATGCCGAAGGATTGGAGGGTTTGGAGCAAAAGAGGGTGGTCGACAGTGTCAAAGGCTGCGGACAGATCAAGGAGGATAAGCAGAGAGAAGTGGCCTTTTGATTTAGCTGTAAGTAGGTCGTTGGTGACCTTAACAATAGCTGTCTCTGTGGAGTGATAGGGACGAAATCCAGATTACAGCGGGTCAAGAAGGGAGTTTAACGTAAGGAAATGGGATAGGCGTGCATATACTAGTTTTTCGAGATACTTTGAAGCAAGAGGGAGGAGGGAATTTGGGCGGTAGTTGGATGGGGAGGTAGGATCAAGGGAAGGTTTTTCGAGGATAGGTGTGACCAGTGCATGTTTCATTGATGAGGGAAATGTACCAGTGCTGAGGGAGAGGTTGAAAATGTGTGTTAGTATAGGGGTAAGGGTAGCAGAGAGAGAGGGGAGCAGCTGTGAGGGGATAGGGTCAAGGGGACAGGTAGTGAGGTGAGAGCACAGTATAAGTGCTGAAACTTCGTCCTCAGTAACAGGGGAGAATGAACTAAGTTTCAGGTTATGAGGTTTGTGGTTGAGTGAGAGTATTTGAGGGGGGGAGAGAATGGAATTGTGTTGAGAACTGATTTCATGTCTGATGGAATCAATTTTGTTAATGAAGTGACTGGCAAAGTCTTGAGCTGACAGAGAAGTTGTATTAGGAAGTGGAGGAGGGCGGAGGAGAGTATTGAAAGTGGAGAACAGACGTTTTGGGTTTGAAGAAAGATTAGAGATAAGAGTAGAGAAGTAGTGTTGCTTGTGGAGATTAAGGGCAGAGTAGTAGGAGTTCAAGATGAATTTGTAATGAAGAAAATCAGCTGAACTCCGTGATTTTCTCCAATGCCGTTCAGCAGTACGGGAACATCTGCGTAGGTACCGTGTCAGAGGAGTATGCCAGGGCTGGGGATGAGTGCGTGATTTCCTAGCAGTGGTAAGAGGGGCGAGATTGTCAAGGACGGATATAAAAGTGGAATTATAGTGGCGGATAGATTGTTCAGGGCAGGAAAAGGAGGAGAAGGATGAGAGGAGCGGTTGAAGGGAATTAGCAAGTTGTTGCTGATCTAAAGACCTAATGCTTCTGTGAAGTTTGGTGTGAGGAGTAGAAGGTGGGAGAGTTGTAGGAAGGGATGAAATGTTGCAGGTAAGGAGATGGTGGTCAGAAAGAGGAAAAGGGGAGTTTGAGAAGTTTGAGAGAGTGCATCGATAGCTAAAGATCAGGTCAAGGGAGTGACCGTCTTTGTGAGTGGGAGAATCAGTCCATTGTGACAGACCGAAAGAGGAAGTGAGTTGCAGAAGTTGTTTAGCAGATGAGGCAGTGGGATTGTTGAGGGGGATGTTGAAGTCGCCAAGAATGAGGACAGGGGTGTCTGAGGAAAGGAAATAAGGAAGCCAGGCAGCAAAGTGATCTAAAAATTGAGTTGGGGAGCCAGGGGGGCGGTATATGACTGCAACACGTATAGAGAGGGGAGAGAATAGCCGAATCATGCATGCTTCAAATGAAGAAAATGTGAGTGAAGAGAAGGGCTGTATTTGTTGGAAGGTGCAACGAGAGGAAAGTAAAATACTGACACCACCTCCTTGTCTATTGCCAGACCTAGGAGTGTGGCTGAAATGGAGACCCCCATGTGACAGTGCAGCAGTGGATGCTGTGTCTGAAGTAGAGAGCCAGGTTTCTGTAAGAGCCAGAAGGTTAAGAGAGTGGGAGATAAAGAGATCATGGATAGAAGTGAGCTTGTTGCAAACGGAGCGAGAGTTCCAGAGTGCACAAGTGAAGGGGGAGGGGTTTTTAGATGTAAGAGGAATGCGATTAAGGTTACCAGAGTTTAGTTTATGAAGTCTATTGAAAGGCACACAAGGATGTGAAAGGTTAGGAGGTTGTGAGGGACCAGGATTAGGGGAAATGTCACCAGCAGCTAGTATGAGCAAGAGGGAGAGTGACATGAGATGAGAAGCAGATTTGCAGTAATGAGACTGTTGTTTAACTGAAGTGCAGGGGGGAGAGAGAGTATTTAGGAATAAGTAGAGTTCATGAGTACAAAAGTAAGGTGAGTATAAGAGAGATGGGCTAATGAACAGTGCAGGTGGAGAGGGAGAAGGAGTAACTGAGTAGTGTAGTTTGTTATAGAGACAAGAGGTAGCAAAAAGGAGTATGAAGATATTGAGCATTATTCTGAAAGTGGGAACCAAGTAAACACATAAGACACAGTGTTACAGCAGCACTTGCAAAAGGATACAATGAGATACAAAAACATAGTATTTCAAGAGTACTTGCCTTGTGTCTTGCCCCTTGCCCAATCCTTGTTCAATTCTTGTATAATTCTTAAAAATGAATGCCTCACTTAGAAAATGTTCCCTTTAAAAATGTGAACATATGCTATTGTTAAAAAGTACACAGCCCTGTAACCAATGCACTCACCCCTGTGCAATGCACTTCCCCAAGCTAGTCTGCAATATATACAGGTAGGGCAGTCAGCTGAGTCCACTAAATATACTTAATTGCTAATCAAAGACAGTTGGTAAGGCCAATTGGAATGTTAGAATCTGTTCAGGGTGAGATGAGTTAAGTAAACAGACAATAAAATTTGGAGGGGGTTAAAACTGTGACATAAAAGAACTATAAATTTTAGAGTTATAGCAAGTATTGATCAGGAGTGAGCATCACATGGCAATTAACTAGACATTAGAATTGAGACATTGGGAAAAATCATTACAAAAAATGCAGGACTTAATTTTAACAGACTAAATTCAATTGCTCAATATATATATATATATTATATATATATATATATATATATATACACACACACACACACACAGAGGGATTTGTTGCAAAATGACAGAAAAACAGGGAATAGCAAGAATTCAGTGCAGTGCCTTAGTTCACGTACCAAACAGAGGGATTTGTTGCAAAATGACAGAAAAGCAGGGAATAGCAAGAATTCAGTGCAGGGCCTTAGTTCACGTACCAAAAAGAGGGATTTGTTGCAAAATGACAGAAAAGCAGGGAATAGCAAGAATTCAGTGCAGGGCCTTAGTTCACGTACCAAAAAGAGGGATTTGTTGCAAAATGACAGAAAAGCAGGGAATAGCAAGAATTCAGTGCAGGGCCTTAGTTCACGTACCTGAAAGCAGAAGAGACAGTAGGTTAACTCAGCAATCCTTAGCAGATGTCAGTAGGCAGTTTGATAGTTAGTAACCAGCCGTGTGGAGAGTATTGAGTGTAGTTCTTGTATAATTCTTAAAAATTAATGCCTCGCTTATAAAATGTTCACTTTGAAAATGTGAACATATGCTATTGTTAAAAAGTACACAGCCCTGTAGCCAATGCACTCACCCCTGTGTAATGCACTTCCCCAAGCTAGTCTGCAATATATACAGGTAGGGCAGTCAGCTGAGTCCACTAAATTTACTTAATTGCTAATCAAAGACAGTTGGTAAGGCCAATTGGAATGTTAGAATCTGGTCAGGGTGAGATGAGTTAAGTAAACAGACAATAAAATTTGGAGGGGGTTAAAACTGTGACATAAAAGAACTATAAATTTTAGAGTTATAGCAAGTATTGATAAGGAGTGAGCATCACATCACGGTAGAGATATGTTAATGAAATGCTATTGATAAAAAGTGTATTTGGGGTAGTTAGTTAGTAACAGGCATAGAAAATATTTACTTACAGTGGCCCTTTAAGAATGGAAACCATTCAGATTATTCTGCCTCTTGTTCAGCAAGGTCAGTTTATGTCCACAATAGATTTAAAGGATCCTTACCTTCATATTACTATTCACAAAGATCATTTCCAGCTTCTGAGGTTTACCTTTCTGGACAAGCATTTTAAGTTTGTTGCTCTTCCATTTGGTCTGGCAAGAATATACACCAATTGCAGTTTTTCCATAACTAGACGACATCCTGGTTCAAGCTCCATCTTTTCCTTTAGCAAAATCTAACACACACCGACTCTTGTTTTTTCTGTAACATCATGGTTGGAGGATCAATTTTCCAAAAAGTTATTTGGTTCCTCAGACAAAGGTAACACTTTTGGGTTTTCAAATAGACTCATTATCCATGAATCTTTTTTTTAACAGAGCAGAGAACTTTAAAATTGGTGTCAGCTTGTCTGAACCTTCAGTCTCTCTCATTTCCGTTGGTTGCTCTTTGTATGAAAGTCCTAGGTCTCATGATTGCAGCTTCAGATGCAATTCCATTTGCTTGTTTTCACATGAGGTCTCTTCAACTTTGTATTCTGTGTCAATGGTGCAGAGATTTGTACTCAGCAGTCTCAAATTATATTTTTGGATCCCAGTACAAGTCAGCCTCTAACATGGTGGCTGGATCATCAGTTTATTATTCAGCGGGCTTCTTTTGCTCATCCTACCTAGACTGTGATCACTACAGATGGTTGGGGAGCTGTTTGGAGGTCTCTTACAGCACAAGGAGTTTGGGATCCTCGGAAGGCGAAGCTACCAATCAATGTTCTAGAACTCTGTGCTATTTTCAGGGCTCTTCAAGTTTTGCCTCTGTTGAAAAGATAGTGTCATCTCCTTTTCCAGACAGACAAAGTCTAACCCTGATTGCCCCAGCATTGCCTCACAGGATCTGGTATGCTGATCTGGTTCAGATGTCCAGTTGTCCTCCTTGGCCTCTGCTTCTGTGGTCAGTCCTTCTGTCTCAAGGTCCATTTCTTTCATGTAATTAACAAGAGTCCATGAGCTAGTGACGTATGGGATATACATTCCTACCAGGAGGGGCAAAGTTTCCCAAACCTTAAAATGCCTATAAATACACCCCTCACCACACCCACAAATCAGTTTTACAAACTTTGCCTCCAAGGGAGGTGGTGAAGTAAGTTTGTGCTAGATTCTACGTTGATATGCGCTCCGCAGCAAGTTGGAGCCCGGTTTTCCTCTCAGCGTGCAGTGAATGTCAGAGGGATGTGAAGAGAGTATTGCCTATTGAATGCAGTGATCTCCTTCTACGGGGTCTATTTCATAAGGTTCTCTGTTATCGGTCGTAGAGATTCATCTCTTACCTCCCTTTTCAGATCGACGATATACTCTTATATTTACCATTTCCTCTACTGATTCTCGTTTCAGTACTGGTTTGGCTTTCTACAAACATGTAGATGAGTGTCCTGGGGTAAGTAAGTCTTATTTTCTGTGACACTCTAAGCTATGGTTGGGCACTTTATTTATAAAGTTCTAAATATATGTATTCAAACATTTATTTGCCTTGACTCAGAATGTTCAACTTTCCTTATTTCCAGACAGTCAGTTTCATATTTGGGATTATGCATTGAATTATCATATTTTTTCTTACCTCAAAAATTTGACTTTTTTCCCTGTGGGCTGTTAGGCTCGCGGGGGCTGAAAATGCTTCATTTTATTGCGTCATTCTTGGCGCGGACTTTTTTGGCGCAAAAATTCTTTTCCGTTTCCGGCGTCATACGTGTCGCCGGAAGTTGCGTCATTTTTTGACGTTATTTTGCGTCAAAGATGTCGGCGTTCCGGATGGGGCGTCATTTTTGTCTCCACATTATTTAAGTCTCATTATTTATTGCTTCTGGTTGCTAGAAGCTTGTTCACTGGCATTTTTTTCCCATTCCTGAAACTGTCATTTAAGGAATTTGATAAATTTTGCTTTATATGTTGTTTTTTTCTTTTACATATTGCAAGATGTTCCACGTTGCAACTGAGTCAGAAGATACTACAGGAAAATCACTGCACAGTGCTGGAGCTACCAAGCTAAGTCTGCTATAAACTTTTGGTATCTGTTTCTCCAGCTGTTATTTGTATTGCATGTCATGTCAAACTTATTAATGCAGATAAAATTTCCTTTAGTACTATTACATTACCTGTTGCTGTCCGTCAACATCTAATTTTCAGAGTGTTCCTGATAACATAAGAGATTTTATTTTTTAAATCCATTAAGAAGGCTATGTCTGTTATTTCTCCTTCTAGTATACATAAAAGTCTTTTAAAACTTCTCTTTTTTTCAGATGAATTTTTAAATGAACATCATCATTCTGATACTGATAATGGTTCTTCTGCTTCAGAGGTTTCTGTCTCAGAGGTTGATGCTGATAAATCTTTGTATTTGTTCAAGATGGAATTTATTCGTTCTTTACTTAAAGAAGTGTTATTTGCATTAGAAATAGAGGATTCTGGTCCTCTTGATACTAAATGTAAACGTTTAAATAAGGTTTTTAAATCTCCTGTAGTTATTCCAGAAGTGTTTTATCTCCCTGATGCTATTTCTGAAGTAATTTCCAGGGAATGGAATAATTTGGGTAATTTATTTACTCCTTCTAGACGTTTAAGCAAATTATATCCTGTGCCATCTGACAGATTAGAGTTTTTTGGGACAAAAATCCCTAAGGTTATGGGGCTGTCTCTACTCCTGCTAATGTACTACTATTCCTATGGCAGATAGTACTTCATTTAAGGATCCTTTAGATAGGAAAATTGAATCTTTTCTAAGAAAAGCTTACTTATGTTCAGGTAATCTTCTTAGACCTGCTATATTTTTAGCGGATGTTGCTGCAGCTTCAACTTTTTGGTTAGAAGCTTTAGCGCAACAGGTAACAGATCATAATTTTATAGCATTATTATTATTCTATAACATGCTAATTATTTTATTGGTGATACCATCTTTTGATATCATTAGAGTTGATGTCAGGTATATGTCTCTAGCTATTTTAGCTAGAAAAGCTTTATGGATTAAACTTGGAATGCTGACATGTCTTCTAAGTCAACTTTGCTTTCCCTTTCTTTCCAGGGTAAATAATCATTTCGTTCCTTTCCTCACAACAAGGAACAAAAGCCTGATCCTTCATCCTCAGGAGCGGTATCAGTTTGGAAACTATTTCCAGTTTGGAATATATCCAAGCCTTATAGAAACCTATAGTCAGCTCCTAAGTACCTATGAAGGTGCGGCCCTTATTCCAGCTCAGCTGGTATGGGGCAGATTACGTTTTCTTCAAAGAAATTTGGATCAATTCCGTTCTTAATCTCTGGTTTCAGAAACATTGTTTCAGAAAGGTACAGAATTGGCTTCAAGTTAAGGCCTCCTGCTAAGAGATTCTTTTCTTTCCCGTGTCCCAGTTGACACAGCAAGGCTCAGCATTTCTGAAATGTGTTTCAGATCTAGAGTTGGCTGGAGTATTTATGCCAGTTCCAGTTCTGGAACAGGGGCTGGGGTTTTATTTTATCTCTTCATTGTACCAAAGAAGGTCAATTCCTTCAGACCAGTTCTGGATCTATCATTATTGAATCGTTATGTTAGGATACCAACATTCAAGATGGTTACTGTAGGACTATCCTGCCTTTTGTTTAGCAAGGGCATTATATGTCTACAATAGATTTACAGGATGTGTATCTGCATATTCCGATTCATCCAGATCACTTTTAGTGTCTGAGATTCTCTTTTTAGACAAGCATTACCAGTTTTGTGGCTCTACTGTTTGGTCTAGCCTCAGTTCCAAGAATTTTTTTCAAAGGTTCTCGGTGCCCTTCTTCTGTAATCAGAGAATAGGGTTTTGGTATTTCCTTATTTGGACGATATCTTGGTACTTGCTCAGTCTTCTCATTTTCGAAGAATCTCATACGAATCGACTTGTGTTGTTTCTTCAAGTTCATGGTTGGAGGATCAATTTACCATTCAGTTCATTGATTCCTCAGACAAGGGTAACCTTTTTAGGTTTCTAGATAAATTCAGTGTCTATGACTCTGTTCTTGTCAGACAAGAGAAGTTTAACATTGATATCAGCTTGTCAAAACCTTCAGTCACAATCATTCCCTTTGGTAGCCTTATGCATGGAAATGTTGGGTCTTAGGACTGCCGCATCAGATGCGATCTCCTTTGCTCGTTTTCACATGCGACCTCTTCAGCTCTGTATGCTGAACCAATGGTGCAGGGATTACTCAAAGATATCTCAATTAATATCTTTAAACCGATTTTACGACACTCTCTGACATGGTGGACAGATCACCATCGTTTAGTTCAGGGGGCTTCTTTGTTCTTCCGACCTGGACTATAATCTCAACAGATTCAAGTCTTACAGGTTGGGGAGCTGTGTGGGGGTCTCTGACGGCACAAGGGGTTTGGGAATCTCAGGAGGTGAGATTTCCGATCAATATTTTGGAACTCCGTGCAATTTTCAGAGCTCTTCAGTCTTGGCCTCTTCTGAAGAGAGAGTTGTTCATTGTTTTCAGATAAGACAATGTCACAACTGTGGCATACATCAATCATCAAGGAGGGACTCACAGTCCTCTGGCTATGAAAGAAGTATCTCGAATTTTGGTTTGGGCGGAATCCAGCTCCTGTCTAATCTCTGCGGTTTATATCCCAGGTATGGACAATTGGAAAGCGGATTATCTCAGTCGCCAAACGTTGCATCCGGGCGAATGGTCTCTTCACCCAGAGGTATTTCTTCAGATTGTTCAAATGTGGGAACTTCCAGAAATAGATCTGATGGCTTCTCATCTAAACAAGAAACTTCCCAGGTATCTGTCCAGATCCCGGGATCTTCAGGCGGAGGCAGTGGATGCATTTTCACTTCCTTGGAAGTATCATCCTGCCTATATCTTTCCGCCTCTAGTTCTTCTTCCAAGAGTAATCTCCAAGATTCTGAAGGAATGCTCGTTTGTTCTGCTGGTAGCTCCGGCATGGCCTCACAGGTTTTGGTATGCGGATCTTGTCCGGATGGCCTCTTGCCAACCGTGGACTCTTCCGTTAAGACCAGACCTTTTGTCTCAAGGTCCTTTTTTCCATCAGGATCTGAAATCCTTAAATTTAAAGGTATGGAGATTGAACGCTTGATTCTTGGTCAAAGAGGTTTCTCTGACTCTGTGATTAATACTATGTTACAGGCTCGTAAATCTGTATCCAGAGAGATATATTATAGAGTCTGGAAGACTTATATTTCTTGGTGTCTTTCTCATCATTTTTCTTGGCATTCTTTTAGAATACCGAGAATATTACAATTTCTTCAGGATGGTTTAGATAAGGGTTTGTCCGCAAGTTCCTTGAAAGGTCAAATCTCTGCTCTTTCTGTTCTTTTTCACAGAAAGATTGCTATTCTTCCTGATATTCATTGTTTTGTACAAGCTTTGGTTCGTATAAAGCCTGTCATTAAGTCAATTTCTCCTCCTGGAGTTTGAATTTGGTTCTGGGGGCTCTTCAAGCTCCTCCATTTGAACCTATGCATTCATTGGATATTAAATTACTTTCTTGGAAAGTTTTGTTCCTTTTGGCCATCTCTTCTACCAGAAGAGTTTCTGAATTATCTGCTCTTTCTTGTGAGTCTCCTTTTCTGATTCTTCATCAGGATAAGGCGGTGTTGCGAACTTCTTTTGAATTTTACCTAAAGTTGTGAATTCCAACAACATTAGTAGAGAAATTGTGGTTCCTTCATTATGTCCTAATCCTAAGAATTCTAAGGAGAAATCGTTGCATTCTTTGGATGTTGTTAGAGCTTTGAAATATTATGTTGAAGCTACGAAATCTTTCTGTAAGACTTCTAGTCTATTTGTTATCTTTTCCGGTTCTAGGAAAGGCCAGAAAGCTTCTGCCATTTCTTTGGCATCTTGGTTGAAATCTTTAATTCATCTTGCCTATGTTGAGTCGGGTAAAATTCCGCCTCAGAGAATTACAGCTCATTCTACTAGGTCAGTATCTACTTCCTGGGCGTTTAGGAATGAAGCTTCGGTTGACCAGATCTGCAAAGCAGCAACTTGGTCCTCTTTGCATACTTTTACTAAATTCTACCATTTTGATGTATTTTCTTCTTCTGAAGCAGTTTTTGGTAGAAAAGTTCTTCAGGCAGCGGTTTCAGTTTGAATCTTCTGCTTATGTTTTTTGTTAAACTTTATTTTGGGTGTGGATTATTTTCAGCAGGAATTGGCTGTCTTTATTTTATCCCTCCCTCTCTAGTGACTCTTGTGTGGAAAGATCCACATCTTGGGTAGTCATTATCCCATACGTCACTAGCTCATGGACTCTTGTTAATTACATGAAAGAAAACATAATTTATGTAAGAACTTACCTGATAAATTCATTTCTTTCATATTAACAAGAGTCCATGAGGCCCACCCTTTTTTTGTGGTGGTTATGATTTTTTTGTATAAAGCACAATTATTCCAATTCCTTATTTTATATGCTTCGCACTTTTTTTCTTATCACCCCACTTCTTGGCTATTCGTTAAACTGATTTGTGGGTGTGGTGAGGGGTGTATTTATAGGCATTTTAAGGTTTGGGAAACTTTGCCCCTCCTGGTAGGAATGTATATCCCATACGTCACTAGCTCATGGACTCTTGTTAATATGAAAGAAATGAATTTATCAGGTAAGTTCTTACATAAATTATGTTTTTTCCATCTGGCTCTAAAGTCTCTGAACTTGATGGCATGGAAATTGAACATTTAGTTCTTAGACATAGGTATTTCTCTGATTCCATAATTGAAACCATGATTCAGGCTTGTAAGCCTGTAACTAGAAGAATCTATCACAAGGTCTGGAAGGCCTTTATTTCTTGGTGTATAGATCATGTTTTTTTCCTGGCATTCTTTCAGAATTCCTAGGATTTTGCAGTTCTTTCAGAGTGATCTGGATTAGGGCCTATCTGTCACAGTTGTCTGAAGGGGCAAATTTCTACTTTCAATTTTGTTCCATAGAAAAATTGGTAATCTTCCTGATATTCATAGTTTTGTTCATTTTCTGGTCCGTATTAAACCTGTAATCAAGCCAATTTCTCTGCAGACTCCTCCTTTTTGAACCCATGTATAAGATGGATATTAAACTACTTTCTTGGAAAGTGTTATTTCTTTTGGCTATTCTGCTGTTTCTTGTGATTCTCCTTTTCTGATTTTTCATCAGGGTAAGGCTGTTTTATGGACTTTGTTTGATTTTTGCCTAAGGTTGTTTCTCTAAACAACTTTAGCAGAGAGATTGTTATTTCTTCTTTGTGTCCTAATCCTAATAATACTTCAGAGAGATCTTTGCATTCTTTTGATGTTGTTAGGTATTTGAAATATTACATTGATGCAACCAATGACTTTAGACATACTTCTAGTTTCTTCATTATTTTTTCTGGGCCTAGGAAGGATCAGAAAGCTTCTGCTGTTTCTTTTGGCCTCTTGGTTAAAACTTTTGATTCACAAAGCTTACTTGGAGACAGGTCAGCCTCCATCACCATGGATTACTGCTCATTATACTAGGTCAGCTGACACTTCTTGGTATTTCAAGAATGAGGCTTCAGTTGAACAGATTTGCAAGGTTCTACTTGTTCTTTTGCATAATTTTACAAAATTCTACATTTTTTTTTTTATGTTTTTGCATCTTCTGAAGCAGCCTTTGGTAAGAAGGTACTTCAGGCGGTTGTCTGTTTGTTTGTTTTTGCCTGTTTGATTTATATTAAGTGCATTAAAAAAATGGGTTTGTGAATTAAATTTCTCAGTAAATAAAGATATTTTTTAAATCCCTCCCTTTATTACTAATGGGGCTTGGGTATTAGTTCCCAGGAGTAATGGATCGGGGACTCTCACCACCTGTATGAAAGAACATAATTTATGTTTACCTGATAAATTCATTTATTTCATGGTGGTGAGAGTCCATGAGACCCTACGTTTTTTTCTTCAGCACATCTTATTTCCCTCCTTTTTATGTTTTTTTTTCTTTTTACTCCTCTTTCTTATTTAACTTTGCTTGGCTTTACGTTAGACTGGGGTTTTGGGAATCTTTGCTTCCACCTAGTGGTAGAGAAGAGTAATTGACAGGAGTTATGGATCGTTGATTCTCACCACCATGAAATAAATAAATTTTTTAGATAAGCATAAAGTGTGTTTTTTTTTTTAAATTGTTGTGAACAAGGTGTTAGTTGTTTGATTCAATCTAATTCACACACATTGTATCGTTGGATTTATAGGGAATTCAACTCCCATTGCTAAAAATAAAAAATGTGCTTGTCCCATGTTAGTCATTCATTTGCAGCATTTTTAAAACCTAGGTTGAATGTTACATTTAAGTAGGAGGAATTGCCTGTAGCCTCACTGCTTTAACACTTTAAAGGTATCAATGAGGTTTTTGTAGGAATGCATAGGGGATGCAAAAGCACACTAATCTTTTATTTTGCTTGCTTGTGATTTTCATTTTCCTCCTTTGCCCAACTACCTGTCACTGTGCCTTCACATAAAGCCGCACACCCCTGGGATGCCTAGTGACGCCCCAGACAATCTCTACCTCTGTGATACATGATGCCCTGCTCGACCAATCAAGTGTGTACATGGTGCACCAATGAGAAGCTTACAACAAGGATCTGATAACTACACAAGCATGTTAAAATAAGGATAGGTAGCATCTTAGGGTTATTTTTATGTATGTATGTATGTATTTAATGCATTTTTTTTTTTATTTATTTTTTTTTAGAGTAATATTTTTTTTTTATTTTTTATTTTTTTTAAATGTCCGGGAATCAGGTATTATTATTGCTATTATGTTATTATATTGTACAATTTATTACTTATTTTGTATTGATATCTGTGAAGCATAGTGATCATCTAAAAAAAATTGTATTAAGCACTGAAGTGAGATTAAACACCAGAAATGTATATTCTGTTTATGTACATGCAGCAATTAAAGATGGGGGCCTAGATTTAGAGTTGGGCGGTAGCCGTCAAAACCAGCGTTAGAAGCTCCTAACGCTGCTTTTAGGCTACCGCCGGTATTTGGAGTCAGTCAGGAAAGGGTCTAACGCTCACTTTGCAGCCGCGACTTTTCCATACCGCAGATCCCCTTACGTCAATTGCGTATCCTATCTTTTCAATGGGATCTTTCTAACGCCGGTATTTAGAGTCGTGTCTGAAGTGAGCGTTAGAATTCTAACGACAAAACTCCAGCCGCAGAAAAAAGTCAGTAGTTAAGAGCTTTCTGGGCTAACGCCGGTTCATAAAGCTCTTAACTACTGTGCTCTAAAGTACACTAACACCCATAAACTACCTATGTACCCCTTAACCGAGACTCCCCTCATCGCCGCCACTCTATAAAAATGTTTTAACCCCTAATCTTCCGCTCCGTACACTGCCGCCAACTACGTTATCCCTATGTAACCCCAATCTGCTGCCCCTAACACCGCCGACCCCTATATTATATTTATTAACCCCTAATCTGCCCCCCACAACGTCGCCTCCACCTGCCTACACTTATTAACCCCTAATCTACCGTCCGCACGCCGTCGCCAGCTACATTATAGCTATGTACCCCTAATCTGCTGCCCCTAACACCACCGACCCCTATATTATATTTATTAACCCCTAATCTGTCCCCACAACGTCGCCTCCACCTGCCTACACGTATTAACCCCTAATCTGCCGAGCGGACCGCACCGCTCTTATAATAAAGTTATTAACCCCTAATTTGCCCTCCCTAACATCGCCGACACCTAACTTCAAGTATTAACTCCTAATCTGCCGATCGGAGCTCACCGCTACTCTAATAAATTTTTTAACCCCTAAAGCTAATTTTAACCCTAACACCCCCCTAAGTTAAATATAATTTTATTCTAACGAAATAAATTAACTCTTATTAAATAAATGATTCCTATTTAAAGCTAAATACTTACCTGTAAAATAAACCCTAATATAGCTACAATATAAATTATAATTATATTATAGCTATTTTAGGATTAATATTTATTTTACAGGCAACTTTGTATTTATTTTAACCAGGTACAATAGCTATTAAATAGTTAAGAACTATTTAATAGCTAAAATAGTTAAAATAATTACAAAATTACCTGTAAAATAAATCCTAACCTAAGTTACAATTAAACCTAACACTACACTATCAATAAATTAATTAAATACAATATCTACAATTATCTACAGTTAAACCTAACACTACATTATCAATAAATTATTTAAATAAAATATCTACAAATAAATACAATGAAATAAACTAACTAAAGTACAAAAAATAACAAAATATTTACAAACATTAGAAAAATATTACAACAATTTTAAACTAATTACACCTACTCTAAGCCCCCTAATAAAATAACAAAGCCCCCCAAAATAAAAAATGCCCTACCCTATTCTAAATTAAAAAAGTTCAAAGCTCTTTTACCTTACCAGCCCTGAACAGGGCCCGTTGCGGGGCATGCCCCAAAGAATTCAGCTCTTTTGCCTGTAAAAAAAACACATACAATACCCCCCCCCCAACATTACAACCCACCACCCACATACCCCTAATCTAACCCAAACCCCCCTTAAATAAACCTAACACTAAGCCCCTGAAGATCTCCCTACCTTGTCTTCACCTCACCTCACTGTCCAGAAGAGCCTCCGATGTCTTGATCCAAGCCCAAGCGGGGGGCTGAAGAGTGACGTCCATCCTCGGGCTGAAGTCTGGATCCAAGCGGCGGCTGAAGAAATCCATCATCGGCTGAAGTCGGAAGTCCATCATCGGAATGAAGTCTTCTATCAAGCCGCATCTTCAATCTTCTTTCTTCTGGAGCGGAGCAGAGCCATCTTCTTTCCAACCGACGCGGATCCAACCTCTTCAACCGACGCCTACTCGCTGAATGACGGTTCCTTTAATTGACGTCATCCAAGATGGCGTCCCTCGAATTCCGATTGGCTGATAGGATTCTATCAGCCAATCGGAATTAAGGTAGGAATTTCTTTCATGTAATTAGCAAGAGTCCATGAGCTAGTGACGTATGGGATATACATTCCTACCAGGAGGGGCAAAGTTTCCCAAACCTCAAAATGCCTATAAATACACCCCTCACCACACCCACAAATCAGTTTTACAAACTTTGCCTCCTATGGAGGTGGTGAAGTAAGTTTGTGCTAGATTCTACGTTGATATGCGCTCCGCAGCAGGTTGGAGCCCGGTTTTCCTCTCAGCGTGCAGTGAATGTCAGAGGGATGTGAGGAGAGTATTGCCTATTTGAATTCAATGATCTCCTTCTACGGGGTCTATTTCATAGGTTCTCTGTTATCGGTCGTAGAGATTCATCTCTTACCTCCCTTTTCAGATCGACGATATACTCTTATATATACCATTACCTCTACTGATTCTCGTTTCAGTACTGGTTTGGCTTTCTACTACATGTAGATGAGTGTCCTGGGGTAAGTAAGTCTTATTTTCTGTGACACTCTAAGCTATGGTTGGGCACTTTTGTATAAAGTTCTAAATATATGTATTCAAACATTTATTTGCCTTGACTCAGGATGTTCAACGTTCCTTATTTCAGACAGTCAGTTTCATATTTGGGATAATGCATTTGAATAAATCAATTTTTTTCTTACCTTAAAATTTGACTTTTTTTTCCTGTGGGCCGTTAGGCTCGCGGGGGCAGAAAATGCTTCATTTTATTGCGTCATTCTTGGCGCGGACTTTTTTGGTGCAAAAAGTTTTTTTTGTTTCCGGCATCATACGTGTCGCCGGAAGTTGCATCATTTTTGACGTTTTTTTGCGCCAAAAGTGTTGGTGTTCCGGATGTGGCATCATTTTTGGGCGTCACTTTTGTCTCCACATTATTTAAGTCTCATTTATTGCTTCTGGTTGCTAGAAGCTTGTTCACTGGCATTTTTTCCCATTCCTGAAACTGTCATTTAAGGAATTTGATCAATTTTGCTTTATATGTTGTTTTTTTCTATTACATATTGCAAGATGTCCCAGATTGACACTGAGTCAGAAGATACTTCTGGAAAAACGCTGCCTGGTGCTGGATCTACCAAAGTTAAGTGTATCTGTTGTAAACTTGTGGTATCTGTTCCTCCAGCTGTTGTTTGTAATGAATGTCATGACAAACTTGTTAATGCAGATAATATTTCCTTTAGTAATGTTACATTACCTGTTGTGGTTCCATCAACATCTAATACTCAGAGTGTTCCTGTTAACATAAGAGATTTTGTTTCTAAATCTATTAAGAAGGCTGAACATCATCATTCTGATTCTGATAGTGGTTCCTCTGGTTCAGAGGATTATGTCTCAGAGGTTGATGCTGATAAATCTTCATATTTATTCAAAATGGAATTTATTCGTTCTTTACTTAAAGAGGTTTTAATTGCATTAGAAATAGAGGATTCTGGTCCTCTTGATACTAAATCTAAACGTTTAAATAAGGGTTTTAAATCTCCTGTAGTTATTCCAGAAGTTTTTCCTGTCCCTGATGCTATTTCTGAAGTAATCTCCAGGGAATGGAATAATTTGGGTAATTAATTTACTCCTTCTAAACGTTTTAAGCAATTATATCCTGTGCCATCTGACAGATTAGAATTTTGGGACAAAATCCCTAAGGTTGATGGGGCTGTCTCTACTCTTGCTAAACGTTATTCCTACGGCAGATAGTACTTCCTTTAAGGATCCTTTAGATAGGAAGATTGAATCCTTTCTAAGAAAAGCTTACTTATGTTCAGGTAATCTTCTTAGACCTGCTATATCTTTAGCGGATGTTGCTGCAGCTTCAACTTTTTGGTTAGAAGCTTTAGCGCAACAAGTAACAGATCATAACTCTCATAGCATTGTTAATGTTCTTCAACATGCTAATAACTTTATTTGTGATGCCATCTTTGATATCATTAGAGTTGATGTCAGGTATATGTCTCTAGCTATTTTAGCTAGAAGAGCTTTATGGCTTAAAAATTGGAATGCTGATATGTCTTCTAAGTCAACTTTGCTTTCCCTTTCTTTCCAGGGTAATAAATTATTTGGTTCTCAGTTGGATTCTATTATCTCAACTGTTACTGGAGGGAAAGGAACTTTTTTACCACAGGATAAAAAATCTAAAGGTAAATTTAGGTCTAATAATCGTTTACGTTCCTTTCGTCACAATAAGGAACAAAAGCCTGATCTCCAGTCTGGAATAAGTCCAAGCCTTTTAGAAAACCAAAACCAGCTCCCAAGTCCACATTATGGTGCGGCCCTCATTCCAGCCCAGCTGGTAGGGGGCAGATTACGTTTTTTCAAACAAATTTGGATCAATTCAATTCACAATATTTGGATTCAAAACATTGTTTCAGAAGGGTACAGAATTGGCTTCAAGATAAGGCCTCCTGCAAAGAGATTTTTTCTTTCCTGTGTCCCAGTAAATCCAGCAAAGGCTCAAGCATTTCTGAAATGTGTTTCAGATCTAGAGTTGGCTGGAGTAATTATGCCAGTTCCAGTTCTGGAACAGGGGCTGGGGTTTTATTCAAATCTCTTCATTGTACCAAAGAAGGAGAATTCCTTCAGACCAGTTCTGGATCTAAAAATATTGAATCGTTATGTAAGGATACCAACATTCAAAATGGTAACTATAAGGACTATTCTGCCTTTTGTTCAGCAAGGGCATTATATGTCCACAATAGATTTACAGGATGCATATCTGCATATTCCGATTCATCCAGATCACTATCAGTTTCTGAGATTCTCTTTCCTAGACAAGCATTACCAGTTTGTAGATCTGCCGTTTGGCCTAGCAACAGCTCCAAGGATTTTTACAAAGGTTCTCGGTGCCCTTCTGTCTGTAATCAGAGAACAGGGTATTGTGGTATTTCCTTATTTGGACGATATCTTGGTACTTGCTCAGTCTTCACATTTAGCATACGAATCGACTTGTGTTGTTTCTTGAAGATCATGGCTGGAGGATCAATTTACCGAAAAGTTCATTGATTCCTCAAACAAGGGTTACCTTTTTAGGTTTCCAGATAGATTCAGTGTCCATGACTCTGTCTCTGACAGACAAGAGACATCTAAAATTGATCTCAGCTTGTCGAAATCTTCAATCGCAATCATTCCCTTCGGCAGCCTTATGCATGGAAATTCTAGGTCTTGTGACTGCTGCATCGGATGCGATCCCCTTTGCTCGTTTTCACATGCGACCTCTTCAGCTCTGTATGCTGAACCAGTGGTGCAGGGATTACACAAAGATATCTCAATTAATATCTTTAAAACTGATTGTACGACACTCTCTGACGTGGTGGACAGATCACCATTGTTTAGTTCAGGGGGCTTCTTTTGTTCTTCCGACCTGGACTGTAATTTCAACAGATGCAAGTCTGACAGGTTGGGGAGCTGTTTGGGGGTCTCTGACAGCACAAGGGGTTTGGGAATCTCAGGAGGTGAGATTACCAATCAATATTTTGGAACTCCGTGCAATTTTCAGAGCTCTTCAGTCTTGGCCTCTTCTAAAGAGAGAATCATTCATTTGTTTTCAGACAGACAATGTCACAACTGTGGCATACATCAATCATCAAGGAGGGACTCACAGTCCTCTGGCCATGAAAGAAATATCTCGAATTCTGGTATGGGCGGAATCCAGCTCCTGTCTAGTTTCTGCAGTTCATATCCCAGGTATAGACAATTGGGAAGCGGATTATCTCAGTCGCCAAACGTTACATCCGGGCGAATGGTCTCTTCACCCAGAGGTATTTCTTCAGATTGTTCAAATGTGGGGACTTCCAGAAATAGATCTGATGGCTTCTCATCCAAACAAGAAACTTCCCAGGTATCTGTCCAGATCCAGGGATCCTCAAGCGGAAGCAGTGGATGCATTGTCACTTCCTTGGAAGTATCATCCTGCCTATATCTTTCCGCCTCTAGTTCTTCTTCCAAAAGTAATCTCCAAGATTCTGAAGGAATGCTCATTTGTTCTGCTGGTGGCTCCAGCATGGCCTCACAGGTTTTGGTATGCGGATCTTGTCCGGATGGCCTCTTGCCAACCGTGGACTCTTCCGTTAAGACCAGACCTTCTGTCACAAGGTCCTTTTTTCCATCAGGATCTCAAATCCTTAAATTTAAAGGTATGGAGATTGAACGCTTGATTCTTAGTCAAAGAGGTTTCTCTGACTCTGTGATTAATACTATGTTACAGGCTCGTAAATCTGTATCTAGGAAGATATATTATAAAGTCTGGAAGACTTACATTTCTTGGTGTCTTTCTCATCATTTTTCCTGGCATTCTTTTAGAATTCCGAGAATTTTACAGTTTCTTCAGGATGGTTTGGATAAAGGTTTGTCTGCAAGTTCCTTGAAAGGACAAATCTCTGCTCTTTTTGTTCTTTTTCACAGAAAGATTGCTAATCTTCCTGATATTCATTGTTTTGTACAAGCTTTGGTTCATATAAAACCTGTCATTAAGTCAATTTCTCCTCCTTGGAGTTTGAATTTGGTTCTGGGGGCTCTTCAAGCTCCTCCGTTTGAACCTATGCATTCATTGGACATTAAATTACTTTCTTGGAAAGTTTTGTTCCTTTTGGCCATCTCTTCTGCTAGAAGAGTTTCTGAATTATCTGCTCTTTCTTGTGAGTCTCCTTTTCTGATTTTTCATCAGGATAAGGCGGTGTTGCGAACTTCTTTTAAATTTTTACCTAAGGTTGTGAATTCTAACAACATTAGTAGAGAAATTGTGGTTCCTTCATTATGTCCTAATCCTAAGAATTCTAAGGAGAAATCATTGCATTCTTTGGATGTAGTTAGAGCTTTGAAATATTATGTTGAAGCTACTAAGAATTTCCGAAAGACTTCTAGTCTATTTGTTATCTTTTCCGGTTCTAGGAAAGGTCAGAAGGCCTCTGCCATTTCTTTGGCATCTTGGTTGAAATCTTTAATTCGTCATGCTTATGTCGAGTCGGGTAAAACTCAGCCTCAAAGGATTACAGCTCATTCTACTAGGTCAGTTTCTACTTCCTGGGCGTTTAGGAATGAAGCTTCGGTTGATCAGATTTGCAAAGCAGCAACTTGATCTTCTTTGCATACTTTTACTAAATTCTACCATTTTGATGTGTTTTCTTCTTCTGAAGCAGTTTTTGATAGAAAAGTACTTCAGGCAGCTGTTTCAGTTTGATTCTTCTGCTTATAATTTCAGTTTTTTTCATTATAAGATTTAAACTTTAGTTTGGGTGTGGATTATTTTCAGCGGAATTGGCTGTCTTTATTTTATCCCTCCCTCTCTAGTGACTCTTGCGTGGAAGATCCACATCTTGGGTAGTCATTATCCCATATGTCACTAGCTCATGGACTCTTGCTAAGTACATGAAAGAAAACATAATTTATGTAAGAACTTACCTGATAAATTCATTTCTTTCATATTAGCAAGAGTCCATGAGGCCCACCCTTTTTTTGTGGTGGCTATGATTTTTTTTGTATAAAGCACAATTTTTCCAATTCCTTATTTTTTATGCTTTCGCACTTTTTTCTTATCACCCCACTTCTTGGCTATGCGTTAAACTGATTTGTGGGTGTGGTGAGGGGTGTATTTATAGGCATTTTGATGTTTGGGAAACTTTGCCCCTCCTGGTAGGAATGTATATCCCATACGTCACTAGCTCATGGACTCTTGCTAATATGAAAGAAATGAATTTATCAGGTAAGTTCTTACATAAATTATATTATTCTGATTGGCTGATGGAATCAGCCAATCAGAATCAAGTTCAATCCTATTGGCTGATCCAATCAGATTGAGCTCGCATTCTATTGGCTGATCAGAACAGCCAATAGAATGCGAGCTCAATCCGATTGGCTGATCCAATCAGATTGAGCTCGCATTCTATTGGCTGATCAGAACAGCCAATAGAATGCGAGCTCAATCTGATTGGCTGATTGGATCAGCCAATTGGATTGAACTTGATTCTGATTGGCTGATTCCAAGCCAATCGGAATTCGAGGGACGCCATCTTGGATGACGTCAATTAAAGGAACCGTCATTCGGCGAGTAGGCGTCGGTTGAAGAGGTTGGATCCGCGTCGGTTGGAAAGAAGATGGCTCCGCTCCAGAAGAAAGAAGATTGAAGATGCGGCTTGATAGAAGACTTCATCCCGATGATGGACTTTCGACTTCAGCCGATGATGGATTTCTTCAGCCTCCGCTTGGATCCAGACTTCAGCCCGAGGATGGACATCACTCTTCAGCCCCCCACTTGGGCTTGGACCAAGACATCGGAGGCTCTTCTGGACAGATCGGGACCTGGTGAGGTGAAGACAAGGTAGGGAGATCTTCAGGGGCTTAGTGTTAGGTTTATTTAAGGGGGGTTTGGGTTAGATTAGGGGTATGTGGGTGGTGGGTTGTAATGTTGGGGGGGTATTGTATGTGGTTTTTTTTACAGGCAAAAGAGCTGAATTCTTTGGGGCATGCCCCGCAAAGGGCTCTGTTCAGGGCTGGTAAGGTAAAAGAGCTTTGAACTTTTTTAATTTAGAATAGGGTAGGGCATTTTTTATTTTGGGTGTTTTTTTATTTTATTAGGGGGCTTAGAGTAGGTGTAATTAGTTTAAAATTGTTGCAATATTTTTCTAATGTTTGTAAATATTTTTTTATTTTTTGTAACTTAGTTCTTTTTTATTTTTTGTACTTTAGTTAGTTTATTTCATTGTAGTTATTTGTAGGTATTGTATTTAAATAATTTATTGATAGTGTAGTGTTAGGTTTTTTTTTTTTTTAATAACTTTATTTTTGAAAAAAAAATTTTAACAGGTAAGCTTAAACACTACCACACAGCATTATACAATATCTTGTCATCATAAGGCAATAACAATATGAGGTGTAACATGATCTTTTCAAGGGATCTGAGTCTGAATTGTGTCTACTAGAATATCCTGGACCATGTGGAGCGGTCAAGTTCCCTGCTTAATTAGAACTTTTAAAAGAACAAAAACCATACAAAACAATACAAGACAAAACCATAAATAAATCTTGGCTAACTGCATCAATGAGTTTAGAGAATGTTACAGGGTGTTATCATACTAAGTATGGGAAGAAACATGCTCTGGGGTATTAACTGCACTATTTTGGTGTTTACTTTCACATTCTGTTGGGATTATTTTGCATTTATAGTAGTAGTGCAAAGTCTGGCCTTCCATAATAGGTATTGATGTCTGAAGATTCTAGTTATGTCAATGGTCCGATGCAGTCATGCCAACTAATAACATTAAACATACAACATAAACTCAAGACAACTTAAGTACCTTTGAGCTGTAAATAAAAGAGTGATCAAGTTGCTGCGGAGCTGCGTCGGCGGATGGATGTGCCCAAGTTCCAAGGTCCCCACATGTGGTCACTAAGATTTCCAATGAGGTGGTGACTGTGACAGTCCCTTTTAGCAGTGTGTTAGTTAAGAGTCAGTGTCTGAGTTCGGTTCAGGTATACACCAGCAACCTCGTAGGTTCTCATTTAGCATGAACATGGAATTTTGGAAGGGGCGCAGGAGTTTCCTCCTCAGTCCTACAGGTAGGTGCAATAAGTACGGGTCCCACTTAGTCATGAATGATTTAACTCTAGCATCACGGTCACTCTGTGTGTCTGCGTGTTCTGCCAGAAACTGTTGATGTATAGCATGGGTTAGTTTTTTAAAAGGAGGCTCTCTATTCTTTGCCCAGTATTGTAGGATTAGTTTCCTAGCTACCAGCACCACCATAGTAGCGAATTTTCGGTGTTTTAGTGGTAATGGGATGTCTTGAAAGAAGAATATGACAGCTGCATTTAAAGTTATATGAGCTGTAAGTACCTTAGACAGCCAAAATCTAACCTTGCCCCAAAACCTTTGCAGCTTAGGGCAGTCCCAAACTAGGTGTGTCCAGTCCGGGGCAGATAGTGAACATTTGGGGCAGTTGCTCGCCGCATCTTTTACCCATTTAGCTCTGATTGTCGGTGTTATGTATGCGTGATGTAAGAATTTTATTTGTGTTTCTCTCAAGCTTGCGGACAAAGTCGTTTTTCTGACTGTGGCTATGCTACCCAAGATGTGTTCTGTTGTAACCGCAGGTACCCTTTGCCCCTGCCACTTAGGAATGATGCCCTGCAATGCTTGCGTTTCATGGTGTGTGGCTATTGCCTTATAAATAGGAGAGATTGAGTGGTTACCCTGGGAAGCTTGATTACACAGAGCGACAATTTTACCAGAGGTTGGCGAGGTCAGTCCCTCAGTCAGAAGAGTTTGTGTGTAATGTCTACTCTGGAGATAGGCGAATCTGTGTGAGGCTGGGAGGGTGTATCGTGTTTGAAGGTCAGAAAAGGGGAGAGTCTGTTGTGTCGTGGGATTGATCAGTTGTGCTACCATAGTCAGTCCTTGGCGTTCCCAATGTTTAAAGGCAGATGTGGTGTATCCCGGGAGAAAGTTAGGATTCCCTTGAAGTGGTAAGTATTTGCTAAATTTGAACTCCATCCCCCATGTTTTGCAAAGTTTGGCCCAGGCTCTCAAGGTGTCCCTAAATAGTATGTTGTGTTTTACGTGTGGGGGGAGCGAGGCTAGAGAAGTGTGTGGCAGAAAGGCCAGATGTGTAGGTGCTAGGAGTTCCCTCTCTACGGGGGGTGAAAAATAATCAGAATGCGTTAGCCATCCTACAACTATTTTTGTTAGGGATGCCCAGTTGTACCACCCAAGATTAGGAAGGCTGAGTCCACCAGAATCAGTTGACATTGCGAGGTGGAGCCTGTTAATTCTTGGTTTCTTATACTGCCAGACGAAGTTACCAAACATAGTCGTCAAGGCATTTAAATCACGCTTAGTCAGTAGTAGAGGGAGCATTTGAAGGGGGTAGAGAAGTTTTGGTAAGATAATCATTTTCAATAAATGAATTCTCCCCGTAAGGGATAAAGGCAAGTTTCTCCAACCTGTCAGTTGATTTTTAACAAGGGTTAGGGTTCTACCGATATTTAGATGGTACAACCTGTTCATGTCAGTGTGTAGCTGTATCCCCAAGTATGTGAAAGTGCCAGAGGTCACCTTTAGGCCTGTCTCCTGCAGTTGTGTTTTCCTAGTGTTCCGTAACCATGTGAGTTCAGATTTATCTAAGTTGATTTTGTAACCAGAGATCGCACTGAATTTATCTAAGATACTCAGGAGTTTGGGTATATTAATATGTGGGTTAGAGACATACAGAAGTAGGTCGTCCGCATATAAAGATAGGTGTACTGTCTGCTTATGAATTTTTAGGCCTTCACTATGTTGGCGGATGTAACACGCAAGCGGTTCCATTGCCAAGTTGAAGAGCAGCGGAGAAAGAGGGCATCCCTGCCTGGTTCCCCTTTCCAATAGGAATGAGGGAGACACCTGACCGTTGATAATAATGGAGGCTGAGGGTGAAGCATAGAGTTGTTGGAGTGCATTGAGAAAATTCCCTGAGATGCCAAATCTGTCTAATGAGGTATATAGGTGGTCCCACTCTATTCGATCGAACGCTTTTTCAGCGTCGATAGCGAATAGGCATGCGTCTACATTGGGTTTCTGGTGTTCTGAATAGTGCGTGTTATTGTAGTGAGATATGACTGCCAGTGTTTTTCTGATATTGATCACTGAGGTTCGTTTTTTGATAAAGCCTGTCTGATCTGGATGAACCAGATCAGGCAGTATCTCAGCTAGCCTGTCCGCCAGTATCTTAGTATATAACTTGTAGTCGCTGTTAAGCAGCGAGATTGGTCTGTATGAGGAGGGCATTGTATGATCCTTATTCGGCTTTTGGAGAACGCATATGTTGGCGTCAGTAAATCTCGTATCTGGAGTAGAAGTCCCCAGAAGGTAGCTGGTGTATGTAGAAGCTAGCGTTGGGGCTATGTCAGTGCTAAGAATCTTGTAGTACTCAATGGGGAGGAAGTCTGGGCCTGCGGCTTTCCCTATTTTTGAGCTGCTAATGGCTCTCAGCACTTCCTGCACTTGTATGGGGGAGTTTAAGCTCTCTCTCTGGGATTCAGACAGTCGAGGTAGCAATATATTGTTCCAAAACGTATGTTTGTCCGTTTCTGCAATGTTCTGACTAGTGTATAGTGCTTTATAATAAGTTATGAACTCCCTCATTATATCCTTTGTATCAGTCCTAAGGTGTGTCCCAGATTTGATTGCAGATATGAAAGATTTAGGTGTATGAATTTTGACCAGATTTGCTAGGAGTCTGCCAGCCTTGTTACCGTGCCGGTAGAATTTGCCTTGTCTATGTATGTTAAATATATGGTCTAAAATTTGTAGGTGTGAGTCCCGCTCTTGTTTGGCATCATAATATTTCTGGCGATTCTGTGCTGTGGGGTTACTTAAATAGGTGTTATAGGTAGAAGTCAGGTTGGAAAGAAGTTGTGTGGCAGTTTTCTTCTGTGACTTAGAGTGATGTGCCATGTAGGCTGTAATTCTGCCTCTAATAACTGTTTTGGATGCATGCCAGAAGAGATCAGTGTTAGTTCTATGGCTGTCATTATCAAAAGTATATTCCAGCCAGAAGGCCTTCAGTTGTTGTCTAAATTCTGTGTTAGTGTATAAATATGAGGGGAACTTCCAAGACTTTTTAAAAGGTGGTGTTTTGAGGAGTTGCAGTGTTAATTTTATGGGAGCATGATCTGAAATTGTGATTGGGAGAATGGAGGTGTTTAGTATGTTAGGAGTGAGTTGAGGGGATGTAAGGAAGTAGTCAATGCGGGAGAGAGTGTGGTGTGTTTTCGAGACACAGGTATAGTCTTTGTGGTCAGGGTGCTGTAGCCTCCAAAGATCGTGTAGTCCCAACCCCTCTCTAAACGCTGATATGATCTGTGTTTCTTGTTTGTGTTTGGGGTGCAGTCTTTGCTTTGAAGAGGAACAAGTTTGGTCATAAAACCTGTCTAATGGGCACGCTTGCGCCATATTAAAGTCTCCCCCCACTATAACATGGGAGTCTCAGTGTTGGGTAATTAGTGACTGCATAGATGCCCAGAACTGCGTATCGGAGTGATTGGGTCCATACACATTACATAATTGGAATTTGTAGTCTTTGGAGTGTATGGAGGTGAAAATGTAGCGTCCCTCCTCATCTATTTTTGTATTGGAGAAAGTTATAGGTAGATTCTTCCTTACTAAGATTGCCACTCCACGTCTCCTTCCCCCTGAAGGTGAGTAGAGGATGTGCCCCACCCACCGTACTTTAAGTTTTTCATGTTCCTCAGCAGTGAGATGTGTCTCTTGCAACATAGCTATGTCTGCTTGTATGGAGTTGAGGTATTGTATAATTCTGCTCCTCTTGGCCGGGGAGGTAATACCTCCCACATTCCAAGAGACTATATTAAGGTTTATGGCCATGTGTGAGGTCATTGAGGGAATGGTGGCAACTGACACAATCTAGGATGAGAGCGGGAGATGTCACAGAGGGTAGTGAAGTCAGCCTGAGTTTGTGTGTTGTCGGGGGAGGAGGAGTGCATATGTACCGTAGTAGTGCTGTCAGGACTTGAAGTGAGGAGTATTGTGAAAGGAGACTTACTAGCTTTATGAATGAGGGACAGTCGGGTAGGGAGGTCATCTGTGGTCCAGTTGTCTGTGTGCAGCCAATCCATCCGCCGACCACAGCCCCTGGGTATTCTGTTATGAGGGAAAGAAAAGAGAGGTTAAGGCACATCCGGCAGTTGAAAGTATCCGCTAGGGGCAGTTTCGGTATGGCACACCCTGAGCATATGCATGTATATAGTAACTGAAATAAAAAAGGGGATAAGCCTTCAACGCTAAACACGTCAGTTAAGGGGACATTGTATGTGGTACTAAGAAAAATAGGGTAACATACAGAAGAGAACGACAAAGAAAGATAAATACATTCAAACAACAAAATAATAACTTGCAGGAACTGTCTCCCTAGGGAGGCTGGAGTCTCTGGAGTGAAGAGAGCGGCAGGCCGCCAGGGCCACTCCCGCTCCCTGTCAGTGTCCTGTAGAGTGGTTTTCCTAAGAGCAACCAGTTCAGCAGTGGGAATGTCCACGGCCATGGGGGTTTCCTGTGTCCAGTGACACATGAAGCCGCAATCCAGCATCTGGAGGAAAAAAACGTGTCTCCTGTGGTATGAAGCACGATCCAATCCATTGGTCAGGTTGCAGTTTTTTCAGCGTCTAGGAAGGCTTTTAGTTCTTTAGGAGAGCGAAAGAATCTGGCACCTCTTGGGGTCTGTAATCTGAGTTTGGCTGGGTAGAGGAGCGCCACTTGTCTGCCCTCTTCATATAGCTGTGAGCAGTAGGGGGCAAATTCTTTACGAAGTTTGGTAACTTCTGCCGAAAAATCCTGAAATAACAAAAGTTTTTTTCCCTCAAAGAGGACCTCCCCATCATGGGATCTGTAAGCCCTTAACAATGCCAGTTTTTCTTGGTAATTCAGGCATTTAAGTATAACCTGGCGAGGTCTAGCAGCTGTGGTGGTAGAAAGGCCAGTGTCTGGGCCAATGCGGTGGGCTCTTTCCACATCTATCGGGAGACGGTCAGGATCCATGCCCAAGATCTTAGGGAATGTGAGGGCTGTGAACTCCAATAAGTCTTTGTTTTTAATGCTTTCTGGGATCCCTATTATACGTAGGTTGTTTCGCCTACTGCGATTCTCAAGGTCGTCGACCTTGTCCTGAAGCGCCTGATTCTGGCGTAGCAGTTGTCTGAGAGAGGTGGAGGTGTTATTTTGACGGTCTTCCATGTCTGAAATCCTCTATTCCGCCTGATTCATTCTCGTTGAAAATTGGCGCACTTCACTAGTTAAAGTGTCCATTCCTGCTTGCAAAGATTCCATTTTGGGCAGAAAGAAAGACTTCAGCTCCTGCAGGAGATTTGTTGAATCAGGAATCGCTAGATGAGCGGAGCTTGGTGAAGGGGGATTTTCAATCTGTGCTTCTGTAGCATGTCGTTGCCTCCTGTCAGTCTGCTTTGCTTTGGACGTCATCTTGCCCTCTAGTGTGCTGGTAAGGGGTTTAAAGTACTTATCAACCTTCATGTGAGATATAGGAAACTCTGATAATACAGCAGCACAGTTAGAAATATAATATAAAGTGAATATCAAGAACGAGGGAGCACTGGGAGAATGTGTAAAAGGCTTGTAGGGAGCACTCCTGTTTATCCTTTGTCAGATGAAAAAAAAGGTTTGAAGCTTCTTAGAGCATGGTGTAGCCACATCAGCAGGGCCTGGAGAAAGTATGCTGCAACTTTTATGATATGTAAAGGACTCTAATATTTTGGTACTCAAAATTTAAGGCTTAAGTCTCATGGGCCAATATGTGAAGAGTAAATAAAAGAATACAAGCAGTCTGTGTGATTGTGCTGTTTTTTGCCCAGCCTGTGATGTCATTTGGGGCCTTCCCTTGGTGTGAGCCTGTATCCCAGTACCTTGAGTGTGTCACCTTCCCTCGGCTTTCTTTTTAAATACGATTGTGTGCTGCAGGGCTCTTTTCTACTTGCCAGATCCCCTCCGGTGTGTTAATCTGTGGGCAACAATAGCCCCTCTGCTTGTGAGGTAGTGCGGTGCAAGTGGCAGAGATCCGCTCCGGTATGGTGCAGTCTTGTAGGATTCTGTGGTGTTTCCTCAGCTGTGGCCGTTACTCAGTCTCTGATGCACCACCGATATCTAGGGAGCTTGGGATGTTTGTTCCGGGCCTGCTAGTGAGCTCCGGTGTGTGGCTTGATGCATGTGGGCTCAATCCAATATGGCGCCCGGCAGTTTCAGTTGCTTCGCGCAGTATTGCGCAATTATGTTTTCCCGGGGGCGAGGGCGATTTAAAAACCCTCCACTGGATGCCGCCGGTAGGGATTTACTCTTACCCCACAAGGCTGATGTGTGGGAAGGCGGCTGGCAGCGAAAATAAAGAAGTTTGTAGCCCCAAGTTCACGGAGCTCTCACTCCCTGCTGCCAGCCGCTAGCTCCGCCCACCGGAAGTCGTAGTGTTAGGTTTAATTGTAGATAATTGTAGGTATTGTATTTAATTAATTTATTGATAGTGTAGTGTTAGGTTTAATTGTAACTTAGGTTAGGATTTATTTTACAGGTAATTTTGTAATTATTTTAACTAGGTAACTATTAAATAGTTCTTAACTATTTAATAGCTATTGTACCTGGTTAATATAATTACAAAGTTGCCTGTAAAATAAATATTAATCCTAAAATAGCTACAATATAATTATAATTTATATTGTAGCTATATTAGGGTTTATTTTACAGGTAAGTATTTAGCTTTAAATAGGAATAAGTTATTTAATAAGAGTTAATTTATTTTGTTAGATAAAAATTATATTTAACTTAGGGGGGTGTTAGGGTTAGAATTGGCTTTAGGGGTTAATACATTTATTAGAATAGCGGTGAGCTCCAGTCGACAGATTAGGGGTTAATGTTTGAAGTTAGGTGTCGGCGATGTTAGGGAGGGCAGATTAGGGGTTAATACTATTTATTATAGGGTTATTGAGGCGGGAGTGAGGCGGATTAGGGGTTAATAACTTTATTATAATAGCGGCACGGTCCGGTCCACAGATTAGGGGTTAATAAGTGTAGGCAGGTGGAGGCGACATGGTGGGGGGCAGATTAGGGGTTAATTAATATAATATAGGGGTCGGCGGTGTTAGGGGCAGCAGATTAGGGGTACATAGGGATAATGTAAGTAGCGGCGGTTTACGGAGCGGCAGATTAAGGATTAAAAAAAATATGCAGGTGTCATCGATAGCGGGGGTGGCAGAATAGGGGTTAATAAGTGTAAGGTTAGGGGTGTTTAGACTCGGGGTACATGTTAGAGTGTTAGGTGCAGACGTAGGAAGTGTTTCCCCATAGAAAACAATGGGGCTGTGTTAGGAGCTGAACGCGGCTTTTTTGCAGGTGTTAGTTTTTTTTCCAGCTCAAATGGCCCCATTGTTTTCTATGGGGGAATCGTGCACGAGCACGTTTTTGAAGCTGGCCGCTTCCGTAAGCACCGCTGGTATCTAGAGTTGCAGTGGCGTTAAATTATGCTCTACGCTCCCTTTTTGGAGCCTAACGCACTGAAAACCCAGCCATTCTGTGAACTCTAAATACCAGCGGTATTTAAAAGGTGCGTGGGGAAAAAAAGCACGCGTAGCTAACGCACCCCTTTGGCCGCAGAACTCTAAATCTAGGCGGGGGGTTTTTTGCACTGAAAATAATGAGAAAAGAATGGTATTTCAATTGCTACTAAAAGTAAGTGTAAATTGTTGCTTGTGCACAATGGGTAGTCACATCCTAGTAGTTCACTGGCTGATAATGACAATGCCCACAGCTCTACCCTCAGAAACAGACCACAGAAGCACTGTTACAAAAAGTAGTTTATTCTTTGTAGTAACATCAGTTAAAATACTGTCACCTAGATTTAGAGTTCTGCGTTAGCCGTCAAAAGCAGCGTTAAGGGGTCCTAACGCTGCTTTTGGCCGCCCGCTGGTATTTAGAGTCAGCCAGGAAAGGGTCTACCGCTCACTTCCCTACCGTGATTCCAGGCTACCGCACATCCCCTTACGCCAATTGCATATCCTATCTTTTCAATAGACCCTCTACCGACAAGACTCCTACAGACAAAAAAAGTCAGTAGTTAAGAGCTTTATGGGCTAACGCGTGAATATAAAGCTCTTAACTACTGTGCTCCAAAGTACACCCATAAACTACCTATGTATCCCTAAACCGAGGCCCCCCCACATCGCCGCCACTCTAATAAAAATTTTTAACCCCTAATCTCCTGACCGGACACCTACATTATACCTATAAACCCCTAATCTGCTGCCCCTAAAATCGCCAACCCCTATATTATATTAACCCCAAATCTGCCCCCCGCCAATGTCGCCGCTACCTAACTACACTTATTAACCCCTAATCTGTTGACCGGACCTCGCCGCCACTATAATAAATGTTTTAACCCCCAAACCACCACACTCCCGCCTCGCAAACACTATAATAAATAGTATTAACCCCTAATCTGCCCTCCCTAACATCGCCGCCACCTACCTACAATTATGAACCCCTAATCTGCCGCCCGCACCATTGCCGCTACTATAATAAAGTTATTAACCCCTAAACCTAACTCTAACCCTAACACCCCCCTAACATAAATATAATTTAAATGAAACAAAATAATATTCCTAAATTAACTAAATTAATCCTATTTAAAACTAAATACTTACCTATAAAAATAAACCCTAATATAGCTACAATATAAATAATAATTATATTGTAGCTATTTTAGGATTTATATTTATTTTACAGGCAACTTTGTATTTATTTTAACTAGGTACAATAGCTATTAAATAGTTAATAACTATTTAATAGTTACCTAGTTAAAATAAATACAAAATTACCTGTAAAATAAATCCTAACCTAAGTTACAAATACACCTAACACTACACTATGAATAAATTAATTAAATAAATTACCTACAATTACCTAAAATAAAATAAACTATTCTGTAATACAAAAAAACCCACTAAATTACAAAAAATAAAAAAGAATTACAAGCAGTTTAAACTAATTCCACCTAATCTAAGCCCCTAATAAAATAAAAAAGCCCCCCAAAATAAAAAATTCCCTACCCTATTCTAAAATACAAAAGTAATCAGCTCTTTTACCAGCCCTTAAAAGGGCTTTTTTCGGGGCCTTACCCCAAAGTAATCAGCTCTTTTACCTGAAAATAAAATACAATACCCCCCCAACATTACAACCCACCACCCACATACCCCTACTCTAACCCACCCAAACCCCCCTTAAGAAAAACCTATTGCTAACCCCCTGAAGATCATCCTACCTTGAGTCGTCTTCACTCAGCCGAGCTGAATTCTTCATCCAAGGTGCGCAGAGGAGGTCCTTGATCCGGTCGAAGTCTTCATCCAAGCGGGGCAAGAAGAGGTCCTCCATCCGGTAGAAGTGTTCATCCAGGCGGCGTCTTCAATCTTCATCCATCCGGAGCGGAGCCATCTTCAAAGGAGCCGACGCGGAGCCATTCTCTTCTACCGACGGACTAACGACGAATGAAGGTTCCTTAAAGGGACGTCATCCAAGATGGCGTCCCTTCAATTCCGATTGGCTGATAGAATTCTATTAGCCAATCTGAATTAAGGTAGAAAAAATCTGATTGGCTGATGCAATCAGCCAATCAGATTGAAGTTCAACCCGATTGACTGATTGGATCAGCCAATCGGGTTGAACATCAATCTGATTGGCTGATTGCATCAGCCAATCAGATTTTTTTCTACCTTAATTCCGATTGGCTTATAGAATTCTATCAGCCAATCGGAATTGAAGGGACGCCATCTTGGATGACGTCCCTTAAAGGAACCTTCATTCGTCGTTAGTCCGTCGGTAGAAGAGGATGGCTCCGCGTCGGCTCCTTTGAAGATGGCTCGGCTCCGCTCCGGATGGATGAAGATTAAAGACGCCACCTGGATGAACACTTCTACCGGATGGAGGACCTCTTCTTGCCCCGCTTGGATGAAGACTTCTACCGGATCAAGGACCTCCTCTGCGCACCTTGCAGGAAGAATTCGGCTCGGCTGAGTGTTAGGGTGTTAGGTGCAGACTTAGAGAGTGTTTCCCCATAGGAAACAATGGGGCTGCGTTAGGAGCTGAACGTTGCTTTTTTGCAGGTGTTAGGTTTTTTTTCCAGCCCAAACTGCCCCATTGTTTCCTATGGGGATATCGTGCACAAGCCGTTTTCCCAGCTTACCGCTACCATAAGCAACGCTGGTTGAGGGTTGAAGTGGAGCTAAGTTAGGCTCAACGCACCCTTTTTTGAGCCTAACGCAGCCCCTCAGACAACTCTAAATACCAGCGTTGTTGGAAGGGTGCGTTGGGAAAAAAAGCAGCGTTAGCTACGCGGGTCTTTACCGACAAAACTCTAAATCTAGCTATGTGTGTTTTCAAATAACGTACGTAAAGGGCCATCGTAGAAAAGAATTGCATGCTCTAATTTGTTTGAACATATTTTAAGACTCGACCCTACACTACTGTGTGTTTTCACCCTCCCACAAAGGGGTTAAACACAAAGTAGAAGTGCTGCTTGGGACCCTCTGAGCACTGTTGGTCCAGAGCGGAATCCACTGCTGATCCAGTTAATGTTGTTAAGATCAGCGCCAGATTCCGCCCTGATCAGCAGTGCTCTTCAGGTCCCGCGTAGCACTTCTGTGTGTTTAACCCCTAAACACACTAGTACAGGGTCAATAGTCTGAAAATCACATGCTCTAATGACTATTTTGATCCTTTAAGGAGCAGCAGATAAAATGTTGAAGCATGTTTTAAAGGGACAGTATACACCAAAATATATATAGGCTATTTAAATAAAGCTTTAGGTGTAGGTAAAATTTGCATTTGATATGCATTACCTATTTTGCAGCTAACTCCTAAAAGTAGGAAAAACTTACAGGATATTTCACTGATATATGTGTACCTAAGTACTATACTCTAATCACCAAGTTATTGGTTTCCCCTCACTCCCTAAACTAACTGCCTACAGCCAGGAAAACACTAACTTATACGGTATACCTCCCAACATTTCAAAATTCAAAAGAGGGACATACAGACACACACACACACACACCATCATATATGGGTATCTGTAATTCATTGTATGGGGTCCTGGGGTTGGCAAGCACATCAGCTGGCAGTCTGCGGCTGCCACAGTTTGTTACCCAGGTGTACTTAGCACTGCTCATTGTATAAAACTAAAGGCATGCTAGTATTATCACCAGGGGTTAGACGTCACCACTACCAGAGGTTAGAGGTCACTATTACCTCAGGTCAGAGGGTATACAGCCATCTTACTCCTGCTTAACCCACACACCATTCCTTTTCCACAGGGAACCTAACGGGTATCTAACCCTGGGAGAGAAAAGCCAGCTGCTTCTGAGTATGGGCCTTATAGAAAAAAAAATCCATGCTGCAATGCGGGACAGATGGCAAGCAACCCGGGACAGCTGCGACAGACCCCTAAAGTCGGAATTGTCCTGCGAAAATCAGAACAGTTAGGGGTTAACTGACATGTCTGACTCACTAAAGCTGCTGCTGCTGCACTAAGTTTTATATGAGGTCTGCTGTTTTATACACAGATCTGCCTAAAACTATCCAGCTTTGTCTGTCTCCCACCTTCTCCGGTAACACTTCCTTTTCCTAACCGGAATAAACTTCTCACAGACACTTCACTGAGAAATGATCTAGTCAGCATCATATTTCACTGAGTAGCGTGTGAGGAGTTTAGCTCTGTGTGTGTGGAAGCTAATTTGTTACATTGTAACCACCCGGTGCAGCAGAGGTGGCATTGCTGTCTGATTTAAAGTGAAGGTCAATTTTCATCAATGAGTGCCCGGTTTTTAAAAATACTTTTTAAAACAGGGGCACTTTCATTGATGAAAATTAACATTGCACTGGATTTTAAGAAATACTTACCTTTTTCTCCTGCAAAACCGGATCGCCGATCTCAGCCTCAGTTCCTCTGTAGAGACGTCAGAAATGACAAAAACCGGCTTCCTCCAATCATGGCTTGCACCCCAGAGCATCCAGCTCGTGATGCCTGGCTGTGATTGGAGGAAGCCAGTTTCGTCATTGCTGTTGTCTACAGCAGGAAGAAGAAGGAGGGAGATCGTCGATCCGGCTTTGCAGAAGTAAAAGGTAAGTATTTCTTAAAATCCAGTGCAATGTTAATTTTCATCAATGAAAGTGCCCCTGATTTTAAAAGTATTTTTAAAAACCGGGCACTCATTGATGAAAATTGACCTTCACTTTAAGGCAAATTATCTTACACACACACAGCTAAACTTCCCTCACACTTCTCAGATGAAATATAATCCTGGCTCCAGGATCTTGTTTCTCAAAGAAGTGTGTGAGAGAAGTTTAGTCTGGAGGTGAGTAAGGAGTTGCACAATGTTATCTGAGGAGGTGGCAACATAGCTGGATGATTGTAGGCAGTTTTGTGTATCTCTTGTACTGTGTTTTATATTTGTAAAATAAAAAGAAGTTTCTCAGCAGACCTCATATAACTTAGTGCAGCTTCAGTGAGTTGGGCATGTCAGTTAGTTAGGGAGTGAGGGGAAAATAATAATAGCTAGGCGAGTACTAAGCATAGGACTTAGGTATACATATTCAGTGAAATATTTGTAGGGGAGTTAGCTGCAAAATAGATCATTTATGTAAATTGCAAATATATATTTGGACTTCATCCTGTTTGGTTTAGTCTTTTTATGTATCCGTTTATTTTGTTTTTGTATTTATTTTAGAATACATACAATATACACCAGGTAGACAATAGAGAAACTTAAATTGATAGTTAACTTTAGCTAATCAAATGCCATATGTAATTTTTGCCATTACATTTTTTTATTATTATTATCTATGTGCCTATATTAATTTAACAATACAATATTACAATGTTATGCTGGCCCACTAGGATGTTTTTTGTTGTTTTTTTTTTTGTTGTTTTTTAATGAGAATTCTAATCAACATCCAATCAGTGTGTGTGTCGTATGGCACTCTTGAAGTCCAGTCCTGTAAAAACCCTTATGAAGCCTATGTAGAAAGTGGGTGGGACTGTTCTCTATCGAAAAAGAGGGGGTACTAATGGCACTACTATGTCATGAGTTCAGGGATACCCTCTATAATAACCTATATATCAGCTTGTGAATACTGGGCTGAAGGTTTTAAAGTAATTGGGTGCGGGTGCTGTGTACAGAACAATAGACCAAACTATATCAAAAGTGAAACTGATGATAAAGTACACCTGAATAGCACACACTTTCCTGAATGCTTGAATTTAATGAGCAAGGTAGTTTGTCTTATTTTTGTTTTGTATTGTTTTTTATGGAAAGAGCAAAAAAATTAAATAGAATATTTTTAACCTTTAATCAAATAATATATTAAAAACACCACACTGATACACACATTTAAAAATACAAATAAATTAAGTCCCATTGAAAAAGCCAGGTTCTGGCGAAACATGTCAGGGGACAGGGGGAATTCAGTTTTTAACAGCATTTGAATGTCTGGTTATGATAGAGGTATAAGCCGGTATATTTAGACTGAGTTAAATTTGGTCACGCTGTGGATGTTTGCGCTTGTACCACTAATACTTATAAACATTCTTAAGCCTATACGCTAACGGAATCATTATAATTTAGAAGTCGGAGAGCCTTTAACCTAGCATTCTGTTGTGGTCTTAAGTTCTGTACAGGGAGTGCAGAATTATTAGGCAAATTAGTATTTTGACCACATCATCCTCTTTATGCATGTTGTCTTACTCCAAGCTGTATAGGCTCGAAAGCCTACTACCAATTAAGCATATTAGGTGATGTGCATCTCTGTAATGAGAAGGGGTGTGGTCTAATGACATCAACACCCTATATCAGGTGTGCATAATTATTAGGCAACTTCCTTTCCTTTGGCAAAATGGGTCAAAAGAAGGACTTGACAGGCTCAGAAAAGTCAAAAATAGTGAGATATCTTGCAGAGGGATGCAGCACTCTTAAAATTGCAAAGCTTCTGAAGCGTGATCATCGAACAATCAAGCGTTTCATTCAAAATAGTCAACAGGGTCGCAAGAAGCGTGTGGAAAAACCAAGGCGCAAAATAACTGCCCATGAACTGAGAAAAGTCAAGCGTGCAGCTGCCAAGATGCCACTTGCCACCAGTTTGGCCATATTTCAGAGCTGCAACATCACTGGAGTGTCCAAAAGCACAAGGTGTGCAATACTCAGAGACATGGCCAAGGTAAGAAAGGCTGAAAGACGACCACCACTGAACAAGACACACAAGCTGAAACGACAAGACTGGGCCAAGAAATATCTCAAGACTGATTTTTCTAAGGTTTTATGGACTGATGAAATGAGAGTGAGTCTTGATGGGCCAGATGGATGGGCCCGTGGCTGGATTGGTAAAGGGCAGAGAGCTCCAGTCCGACTCAGACGCCAGCAAGGTGGAGGTGGAGTACTGGTTTGGGCTGGTATCATCAAAGATGAGCTTGTGGGGCCTTTTCGGGTTGAGGATGGAGTCAAGCTCAACTCCCAGTCCTACTGCCAGTTTCTGGAAGACACCTTCTTCAAGCAGTGGTACAGGAAGAAGTCTGCATCCTTCAAGAAAAACATGATTTTCATGCAGGACAATGCTCCATCACACGCGTCCAAGTACTCCACAGCGTGGCTGGCAAGAAAGGGTATAAAAGAAGAAAATCTAATGACACCTGATCTGAACCCCATTGAGAACCTGTGGTCCATCATCAAATGTGAGATTTACAAGGAGGGAAAACAGTACACCTCTCTGAACAGTGTCTGGGAGGCTGTGGTTGCTGCTGCACGCAATGTTGATGGTGAACAGATCAAAACACTGACAGAATCCATGGATGGCAGGCTTTTGAGTGTCCTTGCAAAGAAAGGTGGCTATATTGGTCACTGATTTGTTTTTGTTTTGTTTTTGAATGTCAGAAATGTATATTTGTGAATGTTGAGATGTTATATTGGTTTCACTGGTAAAAATAAATAATTGAAATGGGTATATATTTGTTTTTTGTTAAGTTGCCTAATAATTATGCACAGTAATAGTCACCTGCACACACAGATATCCCCCTAAAATAGCTATAACTAAAAACAAACTAAAAACTACTTCCAAAACTATTCAGCTTTGATATTAATGAGTTTTTTGGGTTCATTGAGAACATGGTTGTTGTTCAATAATAAAATTAATCCTCAAAAATACAACTTGCCTAATAATTCTGCACTCCCTGTATACAGACTAATATTTATGATAGCTTGCTGTACAACTCTATTAGTGCTAAATATGTGAAACAATTAACCAACGATACAAGAGCTCTGCTATCTTTATAATTATAAAGTATGTTATATTAAGATAGATTTGATTGTATACAGTATTACTAAAGATATTATATCTCACAATCATTCCATAGTAGGAAGTCCCAAACAGCAGAGCTAACCGCAGTAAACCAGCCAGTACAATAATGGTGTATTATTTCTAATTATGTAAAGTGACTTACGCTTAACAATGTTAGTGAAGTGAATAATAACATGGTTATGTATACATATCACACATATTTATGTTAAATATTCAGTAGCATCACATTATTTTTGACCAACAAAAAGCTCAAGTATTACCAATACACGGAGATGCACTATGGATTAAAACCTACAATTGTACCTCCTATTCCAATTATTTTTTCAGGTCTCTCGCCTCTGGATATACTTGTATACTAACCAGACTTAATTAATTTGTATTTTTAAATGTGTGTATCAGTGTGGTGTTTTTAATATATTATTTGATTAAAGGTTAAATTTTATAGTTAGTTTTTTTGCTCTTTCCATAAAAAACGATACAAAACAAAAATAAGACAAACTACCTTGCTCTTTAAATTCACGCATTCAGGAAAGTGTGTGCTATTCATGTGTATTTTATCATCAGTTTCACACTGATATAGTTTGGGACTGTTCTCTATGCTGCAGCCCATCCAAAAGAGGAAATGAAGAGGGGGGGGGGGGTCAGATGATCAAAAGATACCATGTAGGATTATACATTTTGTATAGCAAAAGTAATACACTTTTTTTAAAAAATGAGGCTTTGCTTGTACACTAATGGTTTTCAAAACATTCTTAGTCTGAAATTTAGCCTCACTTTAAAGGGACAGTATACACTCATTTTCATATAACTGCATGTAATAGACACTACTATAAAGAATAAGATGCACAGATACTGATATAAAAATCCAGTATAAAATGGTTTTAAAACGTACTTAGAAGCTTTCAGTTTAGCTCTGTTGAAAAGGTAGTTGGAAAGCTCACTGCAAGTGGGAAATAAGGCACTCCCCCCTCCCCTTCTTTTGCATATGAAAAGACCCTTTACACAAACAGGAGCAAGCTGGAGAAGGTAGCTGACGGTATTCAAATAAAACTTTGGGGCTTGGTTAGGAGTCTGCAAATCAGAGCAATGTTCTTTAAAAATAAGCAAAATTATACATTTTTAAAAAAAAAAAAAACCTTTATGGGCTTTATAAATAGATCATCTACAAAACATTTATGCAAAGAAAAAATTAGTGTATAATGGCCCTTTAAGTGTGTTCACTTTGATTTTATGTAAGAACTTGTTGAAATAAAACGGTAAGATTTTCATGGTCCGTAAAAATGGAGTAATTTAGAATATTATTCTGACTCAGCATGTGTAAATTTTGAAGGGCGTGGGTTCCCCTTGGGCATTTTCTGCATTCTCATGTGAGGCATTTCACACATTCCAATCATAGGACAAGTCACTGGGCAATGATCCTGCAAAAATGCTTGTACTTGTGGTTGAGCACCTAAAAATAATATTTTTGCCATAAATTCCATAGCTCCTGCTGTTTATTTGCTTATTGATTACACAACCAGCATATGAAAATAGTTAATCTTATTCCGTACATTTGTTGCTTTTGAACTGGATAGGTTATTACAGGGGGGGGGGGGAAATGTGATTGTTACAAACATAAATGTTGTGAACTTGTCTTATACTGATAAACAGGTGCATGTTTGTTTTCTTATAAGACTTATAGGAGGAAGTTGTACAGTACACAACAAATACTGTGCCATCCACTGTAAAGAACCAGTGTAAAATGGATAGGACGATTGTTTCATCCTTGTTTGCTGTTGTTTTTAATGAATATTTATTAGAATAAGATCTTTCTGTAGAATAGAACCTCTTTACCTTCTAAGGGGGTGCTACTGGTGGATCCTGGGTTTAGGGTAATCTTACACCACCTCAATATTTTTTGGAGCACCCTAAATTCCAAAATACCTACATTTTCAATATTATTTAAATCACCTCACACTGAGTAGCCTTTTTACATAAATTGTTCTCTACAATTCTCAAAAATGTTCTTCAACATTTAATTAGCTCTCCTCAAAATATGTAACTAGAAACCGCAGCAAATCTGAAGAGACTAAGAACTTAAAGGACCAGTAAAGACCCTTGACAATATACATTTCAGAAAAGCAGACCAAATTAATTTTTTTTTTAAAAAAATGGTGTTTTGCTAAGATTTATTGCAAATACTATTTTCATTATATGCAATTTAACCTTTTATGGAGAATACATTTTAATTTTAGTGAGAGGACAGTCCAGGGCTAAGGAGAGAATGAGCAGAGGAGAAAGAAGGCAGTGAGAGGGAGGGGAAGGGCTGCTGCATGTAGGCTTTCTGCTCAAACCATTGTATGTGAGATATTGACTATAATTCCCTATGGCTCCTGGGTGAGATTCACTAGTTATATGCCTATTCCTTTATGTGGTATCACAAGAGATATACCTGTGCGCGTTCACATTTCACACATGCACTCTTTAACATTTCTTGGTCTTAGTCATTTATTCCTCAACTTTTGGAGCGCAAGGTAAGTAGCGATCGTACAGGGGCTCTTATTTAAAAAGAAATATAATGTGTTTGTAACCCTAAAAGAGTAAACATTATTGGGAATGATATAAAATAACCAATATGAGAATTAGCAATATTTATAATATATATATATATATATATATATATATATATATATATATATATATATATATATATATATATATATATATATATATATATATATATATATATATATATATAAAATAATGTAATATATAATATAAATTGAAGATCATACTTGCAAGTAAATATCGTAGCAAGTATAGTAGTTTTAAAACTACGGAGGTACGATGTAAGCTGCTGTACTGACTTCAACTATAGTATTCAATTAATGTATTCATTCATTGAATACTACGTTTCTATCCAACTGCATCGGTGTGTAACGCGTGCTGCGCAGTTGTACTGATAGCCGGGAATGCGCATTGCCTCTACGTAAACAGAGGTTGGGACCGCTGTATACGTAACATTAAATAAAATAAGTAAGTTGCGGATGGGAGGAGCTGGTCCATAAAACGGAAGAAAATTGGTAATAAAAATATATTTATTTGAAATTTTTGGGAAAAAAAATGTGGCGGTTTTAATTATATACTGTACTAAAAAGGAATTAAGATGTACGTTCAAAGGAGAGAAAATTTACATTCACTTTAAGCTAATCTTTGCTCTGAATACATAATTCAAGCAATGATTTATTTTGTGTCCCTTTAACAATTGATGAATACTTAAATCTGAAAAATAGAATGTTTTGTATATATTTTTTTGTTCTTTTTTAAAAAAAAAAACAAGTTAGAGACAGCAGTGTTTGCTAGACCTACGTGAGGCTAAGCGAACTGTGAAATAGACAAAGCTCCTGTGGACCGACCCGGCGTTTGATAAGGTACTCCAGTGTTCTCCCCACAGCCCATTAGTGAGGCTAGTGCGCTGTGGATGTGCATTTCTATCTACATTTGAATAAACGCAGCATTGAACCTTGCTGGCCGTCTGCTCAATATTTCTGTTATTTGTTGAAATGATATACTGTGGATAAGGTGTTTATAAGGTTTTGAATAATACATTTCAAAAAAGCTCCCAGTTTATGTATGTGTATATATATATATATATATATATATATCTCCAATACAAAAAACTGCACTCTCAGGTCTTTCGTGAATTTGAGAACAGCAAAGTCTCTTTTTTATTGGAACGTTTTCAAGGAACAAGTCCCCATCATCAGCATAACAAAAGTGTCAAATACAGCTTATATTTATATCAACATATAAATTGCATAAATGAAAAATACCTGTGTACCTCTAGTGCCCCAGAATAAACCGCCAAACACTCGTGTATGGAGCGCAGTTTGCGTTCCAGTGGTTTGCAACCGGAAGTGTCTCCTATCACATGACTTCCGGTCTATAATATTTTACATTATCCGTGTAAATTATATTCGATTCTCAGATCGCAATCCTTTTTAAGTGTCAAATGTGCATAATAAAGTTTTTATATCCCTGTGACTGTCTTAAAGTGTTGTAGCCTAATGTTCAGTCTCTTATCTCTTATCGAAAGCTTTTATTTCAGACTTACTACGTATATACTGCTACTTTGTCTCTGCATTGGCTTATCAATTTATGATGTACATAGTGCATAATGTGAATATTTGTGGGTTATTGCTTTGTGCATAGTAGTATGGCCTCACATACAAAAATGTGTGCGGGCTATTTTGTGACCAGTTGTTTATCTGGGTTGCCATGGTAACCCTGTTATGCCATATATTAGGAGTCTGTGATCTTCCACTCCCTGCTTTTATATTATTTCTTATGGCATTATGTTTACTGTCTGTTATACCAGTTAACTATTGTTGTCCCATATCCTGAAAGTTTTCAAACTATATCGTACATATATTGTTATTGTCCCCACTGTGTACATACTTGTGTCTATTGCACATCGAGTAATTATCACAAGTCAATTTTAATCAAATTGTTCTAATTACTGTTCATAAGTGCCCAGGGATAAAATCATAAAATAACTTTGAACACAATACTAAATATTTACATATATGCTATCTGCATATAACTATTAAATCAAATTTTGCTATCTAGACTTTATATATAGAGATACCATCTTGGTAATGATTGATTATCACCATTTTCTGTATGTTAGGTAGTTTTTACGATCCTTGTATATTTTTCAAAAGTTAATTTATGTGAAGGTTCACCAAAATTTTCACATCTAAGGGTTAGCTTTTCTTCTAGACTCCTGTATATCAGATCTTTGTTATTTTGCACTCAATTCCTGTGTTGCGTAGGCTGTGTTTTGTTTCGTTCCTTCCCTCTTATATTTGGATAGTGTCCATGTTTGTTGTTTCTTTCCTTTCATGTTGGCTACTGTTTGTGTAGGTTTTGGGAGGGGATGTGTGTTGGTAACTTGCCTGGTATGTGTCTTATCCAATGAATAGTGGAAGTCACTATCATGTCTCCCCTTACTCATATCATCGGAGTATGACCGGGGCACTACCCCCCATGGGGCCTGTGTCCCTATCCCCCCGTGATGTGGTGCACAGTACCATAATGGCGTACCCTAGTTTGTATCTCCTACCTATATCAGTGCCTTGAAGTCTGGTGCCGAGTTAATCCCCCCTGAATGTATCGTTCCTAATCTGTACATCCATTCTGCCTCTCTCCTGAGTAGGGCTTTGTTGCGATCTCCTCCTCTTTCCAGCTGGGGGATATGATCAATTAAGATGTATCTTATGCTGGATACCTGGTGTCGCCTTTGTGCACAGTGTCTGGCTACAGGTTGGTCAAACTCCCCTGTGTCAAGTGCCACTCGTATTGCCCGCCTGTGGTTGGCCATCCTTTCACGTAATGTGCCACTGGTCTTTCCAATATAGAACCGGGCACATGGGCAAAAGAGTAGATAGATTACATGTGTTGTGTTACATGATAAGGAATGCTTGATGTGGTACACTTGATTGGTGTGCGGATGATGGAATGTTTTGGTGGTTATCAGGCCGTTACACGTGGTACAGCCTAAGCATCTGTATGAGCCTTTAATGTTGACCTTTTCTTTGTTCAGGTAACATCTTTTGGGATCTGTTTTTACCAGGAGATCTCTTAGATTGGTGCCCCTCCGGTAGGCAATCATGGGTGTAAGGTTATGTGCAAACCTTAATTTGGGATCTGATTGGACCACTGGCCAATGTCTTCTCAGGATGTTGCCAGCCTCAGTGGTGTTAGGTCAAAATGTAGTCGCCATTATGAGCCTATTTGATGGTTCTATTGTATTTTCTTTGTATATGAGAGTCTCTTGTGTATGCGGTAGTACTTCTTGTAGAATCTCATCTATTATTCTTTTCTTGTACCCCCGTTGTATGAACTTGTCCCTCATATATTGAAGTTGGGAGACCCCTGTAGCTTTACTAGTGTTGTTACGTATTACTCGTATCATTTGTGATTTAATGATTCCTTTGAGTAGAGCTGGTGGGTGGCAGCTATTTGCACATAGAATGGAGTTCCTATCGGTAGGTTTGTGGTAAAGTGTGGTACCCAATGTTCCATTTTGAATGTAAACATTAAGGTCCAAAAAATGTATTTCAGTTTCACTATATGTGATTTTGAACCTCACCGGTTTGGCTGTGTTGTTCATTTGTTCAAACCATTCAAGTAGTGTGTGTTGTCCCCCCCGCCAGATAAGAAAGACATCATCTATGTATCTTACATAGAATATTATGGATGGTGTGTCTTTGTTCCAGAGGAATGATTTTTCAAAGTCAGACATATAGATGTTGGCATACGATGGGGCCATATTAGACCCCATCGCCGTGCCAGATGTCTGTAGGTAGTACTGAGTCTCGAAGCGGAAGTAATTATGTGTGAGGCAAAATCGCATTAATGTCATGAGGTATTCAATCGGGGTCCCTCATATTCTGTATCTTCAATGAGGTGTTTCCTAACCGCTGTTAATCCTTTATCATGAGGGATGATGGTGTAGAGACTGTTGACATCCAGGGTTACCAGGATGTCCCCAGTCTCCACAGCAACATCCCTCAATTTACGTATGAGATCATTTGTGTCAGCGATATAAGAAGTGATTTTTTTCACTGTTGGTTGCAGCAGAATATCTAGAAGTTGTGCCACTGGCTGCGTCATAGATTGTACCGCCGACACAATTGGTCGCCCTGGTGGTCGTTCCATGGTTTTATGAATTTAGGTCGTGGTATGTAAATTAAAGTTGGTTCCCAAAGGGTTAACCTTTACACAACACGCCTTCAATTTTAAACCAACCAAAGAGTTCCTGTTGCTTTTTAAGAAACTCAGGTGCACAGTCCTTTAGCTATGATTACGGCCTGAGGGCCGAAACATGTTAGCGGACACTCGTGTTGTGTACTTGTGATGACCCCTGGAGTGTTTTAATATTTTCTACAATAAAGATGAAGTTTTATCTATATTGACCGTTGTCTGCAAAAATTCTTCCTTTTGCTGAGCACTTTACTGGGCTGCAGCAACGGTCTAAGGACTCTAAGCCCCAAAGTTCACGGAGGTCTTTTTTCAAGTAATACAGTTTTCTTCTCCAATTGGTTTACGGAAACCACATGATGTCAGAGGATCGGAACACACCCCCTCCCGCATAGTGGGACGCTCTGCCGAAGACGCCACAGCTGTTTGGACAAAGTCAGCTCTAGAGTTTTGATGCCTAAGGGACGCTGAATATACACACCAGACAAGAGGTCAATCGGTGCACCCGTGGGGTGGTGAGTCGAGGCGGTAGTGCCTCCTGGGAACACGGTTTTTCCCCCTGATTGTTTACCTTATACCTGTGTGTAGTATAAATATACATAAACCTGCTATGCTCTAGAGCTGTGAAACACTGCGTTACTGGGCTGTTACCTGCTGTCTTCTATTAAATGCACAGGGCGTGTGTAGGGGGAACCTCTATTGGATCAGTACTTTTGTCACATATTGGTTAATGAATACTGTACCCTTCGGATCAGAACTTTGTTTCAATATTTAAAGGCTTAAACAATTTATTTTGAAACATTTTGGATGTTGCAGTTATTTCTACTTTACTGTTTCTATTTTTCAAGTGTTTTACCCAGTTGCACTTTACTGCTTTCATCCGCAATCTGAGCAGTCCTTTGTTTGTTTTTCTCCATGGAGGTCACACATTTTTACTCTTTATTGCCCTCTTCTGAAAGAGACTCTACTTCTAATGAAATTGAAAGAATTTTTTCAACTGACAAATCCAATTATTCTTTATCAGCTTTATTTGAGGAATTGGAAAAGCTTTTGATAAGGGAACATAAACTCCAATGGGACATTTGGACACTTGAGACCTACCTTAAATTAAAAATTATTCCACGTGGGTTGAGACTGAGTAAATTCCCCACTTTTGATGTCACTGATATTGTATTTATTAATGCCTGGAATGATATTCTATCTGACTGTTCAATACGTTTAATGATGTTATTAATATCATATAAATCTAATCTCCTCAAAAATATCAGAGATGAGATAGGAGAATTACAGGTTGAGATGAATTTACGTCAGTTAGAAGCCAGCTTTGCTAAATTTGATACTATTCTTAAATCTGTGGTAGCCAAAGTGAAAGATTCAGTCCTTGAGATTAAGCATACAAAATTTGTAAGGGACCAAAATGATTACAATAATAACTTGGTATATATTTGGAAACGTTCAGATAAGGCAACATTTAAAAGACAAGGTAGGGGAAGGTCGAGGAATAGAAGGAATAACAGTAACAACAAAGGTAAAGGTCAGGTACCTACACATAACTCAGAGACTAAGAGGGTAACTTATTCTGACACTGATTTTGAATCAGGGGAAGAAACTGGTGCGTCTAGTGGAGATGAACTCCCCAGAAGTATTCTTAAAAATGGTCAGTCAACTATAACACATAACACTAATGCTCCAATTTCCTCGGAGCATCACCATATGCAGGTGGCCACTAATGGAATACACTATGCAGAATCCACTAATTCTGCCTCCAATTATGTCGAAGATAATAGTAGCATGGTGGCAATTCAAGCACATGCATCTGTAGATGATCAGAGGAAACTGGAACAGGTTTTTTCTCTTCCTCCCCAACGCACCGGGATAGGTCAGGTGAACCAGGGGCATTATCAGTTGAGAGGTCGGAGAGGAAAGCAGAAGTACAAATAAATAATGTTATAAATCTGTCTAAATTCACACTGACAGACTCCCAAATTTCCCTTTTGAGCCGAGGTCTTAATTTTGCACCCACAAATCACTTTAATGTCTTTAACACCATTCTGGATGTAAACAAACTAATACGTAATATGACACTGCAGAAACATTTTTTCAATGAATCATATGAATCTGTAGGTAATAGAATGGTTTCTGATTTGAATGTACCCACTAAAGATCAGTATTTTGGTAAATTGACATTTAATGAGACTTGTGATGTAATCAATATGGAAAATTTGTCTAGGGAGGCTCTGACAGACACTAATAAAGAGAGTGTAAATGCATCTGGTAGCTTCCAGAATAAATCCTTGTTTTACCCTATCCAGTCAAGGGGTAATACCCTGGAAACCTTTTTCAAACGTGTGGAGCGTGATCTAGTTAGACTCAAGAATAGTACTAAGTACCAAACACCCAATCTGTCCAGTCGCGAGAGGGCCGCCCTTAAAGAGCTACAAGACAATCATGACATAGTCATACGCTCAGCAGATAAGGGGGGCTCTGTCGTTGTGCTGGACAGGGTGGATTATGTCAATGAAGCCTTACGCCAGTTGAACAATACTGAGGACTATATTCCTCTTCCTAGGGACCCTACAATTGGATTTAAAAGGGAACTTTTGGACATTTTGGATGATGGGTTGGAAAGTGGGCACTATGATCGTAAAACGTTTGAGTATTTGGTGGTTGATCACCCGGTAGTGCCCATTTTCCACCACTTGCCCAAAGTCCATAAATCCCTTGAGGACGTTCGGGGGCGCCCTATTGTTAGTGGTATAGGGTCACTAATGGAACATGTCTCACAGTGGGTAGACAGTTTGTTGCAGCCTTTAGTGCAAAGGCTGCATAGCTATATCCGAGACACCAAAGACATTATATGTATAGTGGAACAACTGGACTGGCAATCCAGCTTTAGGTGGGCCACTATTGATGTAGTGGCACTATATTCCTCCATTCCACACGAGGAGGGTCTAATAGCGGTCAATTACTTTTTGGAGTTTTTTTCAGATTTTTCTTTTGAATTCAGAAAATTTATTCTTAGAGTTCTTAAGTTTTTGCTAACCCATAACTATTTCTCTTTTGAGGGTGGTTTCTTTCTCCAGAGACGTGGGACAGCGATGGGGGCTAAGTTTGCCCCTTCTTACGCCAACCTGTTCATGGGTTGGTGGGAGCTGTCCCACGTCTATGGGGATGGAAACCCCTTCAGAGAATATATTTATTTTTACGGCCGCTATATAGATGACCTACTCCTCGTGTGGAGTGGAAGTGAGTCACAGTTCATGTCCTTTGTCACATACTTGAATTCCAATAATATTGGAATTAAGTTCACCTGTGATCTACAGGATAATGTGATAAATTATTTGGACATCACTATTATAGGTACAACGGATGGAAAGGTTGAGACAGAAATATATAGGAAGCCCATAACGGGTAACACCCTCTTGCACGCAAGTAGCTGCCACCCTAGACATGTACCTTTTGCTGTGGCTAAAGGCCAGTTCATCCGGGTCAAACGCAACTGTTCATTGCCAGAAAAATGTGCTGAACAGTGTGACGATTTAACCAAAAGGTTGAAAAACAGAGGATATAACACAAATGTAATTAGAAAGGCTAGAAGCCAAGTTGATCCTCTAGAAAGGTCTGCGGTTCTAAACAGGGATGGTATTAAGTCTAAAGTTGAACATAAGGGAGTGACCTTTGTCACTGAATACAGTCAGGAATATGCCGATATATGTAAAATTATTAAAAAACATTTTTCATTTTTGGCGGCTGATGACAAACTGGAGCATTGTATTGCTCAAGGTCTGCGCTGTTCCTATAGAAAAACGACTACACTTGGTAACTTACTGTCTCCCTCTGTTCTCCCTAAAACTGACAGGGGACAAAGTTCCTGGCTGACCCATAAAGGCACCTTCAAGTGCCTAAATAAATGTAGGGTGTGTGAACATGTAATACAGTCTGATAGTGTCAGATCTGAAGTTACTGGAGAGGTTTACTCCATACAGTCTTGCCTCAAATGTACCTCTACGTATGTAGTTTATGCCCTGAGTTGCATTAGTTGCCACCTACAATACGTTGGGCTCACGACCACCGAGGTAAAAGTACGCATCCGAAATCACTTGTCCACAATCCAGGCAGGTGTTGCGTCTACCCCTCTGGTGCAGCACTTTGCGAAATACCACCAAAAAAGTGTGGAAACACTTAGGTGGCAGGCCATTGAGAGAGTGTTTTGTCCGCCTAGAGGGGGCAATAGAGACAGACTACTGCAGAAGAGGGAAATGTTCTGGATTTTTAAATTACAAACGCGTGTACCGAAGGGTCTAAATTCGGAATATGATTTGATCAATTTTTGGGAGTAATATCCCTTCCCTCTTCTGCAGTGGTCTGTCTACGCTCTCCTAATAATGTGTAAATGCCCATGTTTCAGTTCATATTATAGCAGCTTTAAACATCTTTAAGAGCCCCTGGTTCCCTGTATTACACCACATTAGGTTCACCATAAAAGGTTTACCTATAATAAATCCAATATTAACAGCTTTCTGATCTCTATCCTCTTTGTCTGATATATTTACACACTTAATTAATTTTTCGGATTTTATATGGAATGTTTTATATAAATCTTTGTTCACACTTCATAGTCACTTTAGTTAAGTACAGTCTAGGATAATAATCTAGTTGAGTACAGTTTAGATTATTATTATTATTATTATTCTCAATACTTTAGGTTATACCAATAGACGACTAAGAAACATACTTCTTGAATTTTTTAAAGTGTATACTAGTGAGATTAACCTGTCGATAAATATCGTATAGGAACTATAGAATTATTTATTCTACTATGAACTTAAAGGGTTAATATTAGCATTATTATTGTAATACCTATGTTTTATTTACTAAGTTCATCTTAAATCTCTACATTGTATATTAGCAAGTAGTATAGCAATTTATGCAATAACGTCGGTTACCTAGTATTGATTAGATTTAATTCTTAGAAGGGCAATAGACACATCTATATATGTATGTAAATTAAAGTTGGTTCCCAAAGGGTTAACCTTTACACAACACGCCTTCAATTTTAAACCAACCAAAGAGTTCCTGTTGCTTTTTAAGAAACTCAGGTGCACAGTCCTTTAGCTATGATTACGGCCTGAGGGCCGAAACATGTTAGCGGACACTCGTGTTGTGTACTTGTGATGACCCCTGGAGTGTTTTAATATTTTCTACAATAAAGATGAAGTTTTATCTATATTGACCGTTGTCTGCAAAAATTCTTCCTTTTGCTGAGCACTTTACTGGGCTGCAGCAACGGTCTAAGGACTCTAAGCTCCAAAGTTCACGGAGGTCTTTTTTCAAGTAATACAGTTTTCTTCTCCAATTGGTTTACGGAAACCACATGATGTCAGAGGATCGGAACACACCCCCTCCCGCATAGTGGGACGCTCTGCCGAAGACGCCACAGCTGTTTGGACAAAGTCAGCTCTAGAGTTTTGATGCCTAAGGGACGCTGAATATACACACCAGACAAGAGGTCAATCGGTGCACCCGTGGGGTGGTGAGTCGAGGCGGTAGTGCCTCCTGGGAACACGGTTTTTCCCCCTGATTGTTTACCTTATACCTGTGTGTAGTATAAATATACATAAACCTGCTATGCTCTAGAGCTGTGAAACACTGCGTTACTGGGCTGTTACCTGCTGTCTTCTATTAAATGCACAGGGCGTGTGTAGGGGGAACCTCTATTGGATCAGTACTTTTGTCACATATTGGTTAATGAATACTGTACCCTTCGGATCAGAACTTTGTTTCAATATTTAAAGGCTTAAACAATTTATTTTGAAACATTTTGGATGTTGCAGTTATTTCTACTTTACTGTTTCTATATATATATATATATATATATATATATGTATATGTATATATATATGTATATGTATATATATATATATATATATATATGTATATGTATATATATATATATATATATATATATATATATGTATATGTATATATATATATATATATATATATATGTATATGTATATATATATGTATATATATATATATATATATGTATATGTATATATATATGTATATATATATATATATATATATATATATATATATATGTATATGTATATATATATGTATATATATATATATATGTATATATATATGTATATGTATATGTATATATATATATATATATATATATATATATATATGTACTACAACAAAGGTCAGAACTCACAACACAAAAAAATATTTTATATAAGGGTTTGGATACCGTCATCACTGTTACCAAATCAATAAATACATAGTTATTTGACTATACAGTGATAGACCTTAACTGTGTTTTCATGAAATATATATTAAAACCCACACCAGCTGTATAGTGCTGATTTAAACCTAAATCTTCAAATCAACATGACATCAAAATCCCAGACATATTTACTGTATTCCAGATTGCCCCTGCCAACCTACTCAGTGTGCCAACATATTATGTGCCAATGCATTTGTTCTGTATACTATAAAACCCTTGACGCATAACCAAAGCTCCCTGCGCGCCTGGAACTTTATACATTTACGTTATATATCAGTTAGTTGATCCTTATATCTGTTAGCACCCTAATACTGTCTCTGCTCTTTCCCTGCAGACATCCGGCCCATCCTATACTTAGCCCTATAGTCTGGGTTGTTCCTGGTCTCCATCTCTAGGCAGTTTGGTATCATAACCTCCTCCCGGTGTAGCTGCTTACCTGTTACCTAGGTTTATGTTGGTGTCAGCGACCGCCTCCACCTGCAGCCTGCTGCTGGCCTGCCAGTGCCTTGGTGTCAGTGCGATCACTTGAGGCTGGAGGCAGTGGCACAGCGCAGGAGCGGAGAGGGGGAAGAGGAGGGAATCAACATCATAATAACAGTGGGCCCGTTGTAATGCATGCTTATGCAGGTGGGTCCGGGAGGATCATCAGGCAGCGGCTCACTCTATCATGCCCCGCTCCAGTCTTCAGTCCCACAATCACACTGATCAGAAAAGCGGTCACATGACCACTCGTAAGCCGCCCGGGCAAAATTTTTTTTTTTTTAAAGCATGGCCAGATACTGCAGTGAGTGGGCCCGTTGTAATGAATGCTTATGCAGGCAGGTTCGGGAGGATCATCAGGCAGCGGCTCACTCTATCACGCCCCGCTCCAGTCTTCAGTCCCACAATCACACTGATCAGAAAAGCGGTCACATGACCACTCGTAAGCCGCCCGGGCAAAATTATTTTTTTTTTAAAGCATGGCCAGATACTGCAGTGGACAAGTGCCGCCCCCCAAGATCTGTCGAAATAGGCACCGGCCTTGTTGGCCTATTCATTAACACGCCCCTGCTATTACTGTAGCTTTGACCTTTTGGCTCAAACATGTAATTCACAAGGCTTACTGGGTGACAGGAAAGTCACTCCCAAAGCGTACCACAGCCCATTCTCGCAGATCAGTTGCAACTTCCTGGGCTTTCAAATATGATGCATTGCTGGAGCAGATTTGCAAAGCTCCAACTTGGTCTTCTCTGTATATCTTTTAAAAATGTTACCGCTTTGATGTTTTTGCTTCTTTGCAAGCAATTTTCTGATAAATATTTATCAGTGTCTGATAAATAGGAACTGCCAGATAATTGTCCCATCCATTCCATAACATGGACTATCATCATTATATTAAAGAAAACATCATTTATGCTTACCTGATTAAATTATTTTATTTTGGAATAATGATAGTCCATAGGCCCCGCCCATTTTAATGTTTTGGGCGAGAGTTCTAATTTGCACCTCTATAGACCGTGCTTTTATCTTTCCTACCTATCTGTTTCCTATTCTCTGTGTTAAACTGAGGAGAGATGGGAGGTAGAAGGGAATTTAAGCTCTTGTGTAGGTTCCTCCTTGTGGCAGGAATTATATCCCACATGTTATGAAGCCCTATGGACGATCATCATTCTAAAAGAAAATAATTTATCAGGTAAAGATACATATTGTTTTCTGACCTCTCTAGGAAGCATGGGACAAGCACACATTTATACAAAAGCAAAGGGTATTTAATGTCTTTTAAATATTAATTTTAAATTTTAACACATACATAAACATGTACAGTTTATTTGAACTTCTTGAATGGATTGCTGTAATATGTCTACATTAAAATAAGAGCTAGTACATTTTTGATACCATCATTCTTTATTTACATGCTTGTCATCTTGACATGTGTGTCAGGTACAGTTAAATATATTTATATGGACACAGGCATCAGAAACACTGAGCAGGAAATGGGCTCTAGAATTACAAGACTGGATCTCAGTATTCTGTGGCAGTCAAGGGACTAGGTTGCACGTTAGCTCACTCCCAGGTTTCCCAGGGTGCATAGAATCAAAGCAGCAATGGTCAGGGGGAGCCATTGTCAAAACCAATAGAGCAGAAACAGTACAATAATAGTAGGCAGAATTAGCATACAGGTCCAAGCTAAAGAGTCAGGATAACACAAATCAGTACTGCTGAAGGTGGACTGGCAAGAGAGCCAGTCAGTGCAGGCAGAAGGTCTCCTGATGGCTCAGAGAGAACGCCATAGTACTGCTAACCAAGAGACCCAGTATCAACCTTGAGCATGAGCAGTATTATTATTATTTATTTGTATAGCGCTTCAATTTCGTAGATCTGACATGACCATTATATGCAGTTAGAGTAATCTTTGGTTTAAAGGGACAGTAAACACCTTGATCTTTCAATATGAAATGTTTAGCTATACATAGTAAACCAATTTTATATTATAGTTTATTTCCTTCCTAAGATAGGGAGAATCCACGGCTTCATTCCTTACTGTTGGGAAATATAACACCTGGCCACCAGGAGGAGGCAAAGACACCCCAGCCAAAGGCTTAAATTTCCCTCCCACTTCCTCATTACCCTAGTCATTCTTTGCCTTTCATCACCTTAGGAGGTGGCAGAGAGGTGTCAGAAGATTCAGAGAGTCCTGAAAAAGGGTATCTGCCCTTCGAGATAGGACTGGAGTTTTAAGTAGTCATGTCAACCTCTCAGTGAGAGTATTGATGAAAGTTAGAGTCTGGCGATGCAGGGAAAGTTTTTCTGTGAAACCATCCAGACTACTGCTAACAGTTCCTAAGCAATCAGTGTTGACAAGTTTTACTGCCTTCTTTCTTTCACTAAAGTCCATGTAAGGAGTGCTGCTATAAGACTGTCACACTTGAGAGGCTGTGTTCTGTTCCACAGCATGGATCCTGGAGTTAAAATCGTTTCAATTTTTACACATAAAACGCTATAACAGGGTCACAGTGTGACTCCTTTATACCTCAATAGGATCCAGGGTTAATATCCTCTGAAGGGGGTTTATTGAACAGTTGGGGTTAATTAATCGGTGTATTAATTATTTACATGCTGCTTTCTGTGATTTTTTTCTGGGCTGATGGACTGTGTGTTTTTAGCTGGAACAAACAGGTTTCACTTTAAGTTTTAGTTTTGTTTTTGAAAGTGTTGCACAGCTCCTATTACTTGCTGTACTTGTAATAATAGGGGAAGTACTGTCCTGCACTCCATGTGACTGGGTGTAGTCTATGTTCATTTCCTCCATTCCAGCTGAGACTTGAATCTGAGAAGAGCGTTTCCTCTGTTAACTGTCTGGGTCTAGGAGGTGGTGAGTGCCCCAGCCATTGGGAGTACAAAGGTGCAGTTTTCTATACTGGAACTCATTGAGGTGGAGTTTCCCCTCAAGAATATTCAAGACAGAATTAAAGCTCTGAGAATTGCTAATTCTTTTATCTGTAATGGGAACATGCATATTATTCGCCTAAATGCAAAGGCCTCTGGCTTTGCGGTTCTAGCCCGCCTGGCGCTCTGGTTGAAGTCTTGGTCTGCAGATATGACTTCTAAGTCCAGACTCCTTTCTCTTTCATTCAAGGGAAATATTTATTTGGTCCAGGCCTGGACTTCATTATTTCTATGGTTGTCGGAGGCAAGGGTGCCTTCCTACCGCAAGTTAAGAAATACAAGTCTAAGGGACGACAATCTTCTAATTTTCGCTCCATTCGTTCTGACTAATCCCAACAACAACAATCCTCCAAGCCCGAGCAACCCAAGAGTACTTGGAAGCCGGCTCAGTCCTGGAATAAATCCAAGCAGAATAAGAAGCCCGCCAAAAACAAATCAGCATGAAGGGGCAGCACCCAATCCGGTTTCAGATCATGTAGGGGGCAGACTGTCTCTTTTTTCAGATGCCTGGTTCAGGGACGTACAGGATCCGTGGGTCCTGGAGGTGGTATCTCATCGATACAAGATAGGCTTCAAATCTCATCCACCAAGGTGCAAATTCCTTCTCTCAAATCTGTCTACCAGACCAGAAAAGAGGGATGCCTTTCTAGGGTGCATTGGGGTTCTATCCTCCTTATGAGTTGTTGTCCTGGTGCCTATCGAAGAAAGAGGTTTGGGGTTTTATTCAAACCTTTTCGTGGTCCTAAAGGAGGAGGGAACTTTCTGCCCAATTCTGGATCTAAAGTGCTTTAACAAATTTCTCAGTGTCCCTTCCTTCAAGATGGAGATAAGGTCCATCCTTCCTTTAATTCAGGAAGGCCAGTTTATGACCACTATAGATCTGAAGGACGCTTACCTTCATGTTCCAATCCACATGGAACATTTTCAGTTCCTGAGGTTTGCATTCCCCGACCAGCACTTCCTGTTCATTGCCCTTCCATTTGGCCTCGCTACTGCTCCAATAATCTTTACGAAGGTTCTGGGGGCTCTTCTAGCCATTGCCAGAACTCAGGGTATTGCAGTAGCCCCATACTTGGAGGATATTCTGGTGCAGGCACCATCCTTTCGTTTTGCGGAAGAATTCTCGGCGTCCCTTCTCAGTCTTTTTCGATCACATGGATGGAAGATAAACTTGGAAAAGAGTTCTCTTATCCCAAGTACCAGGGTGGAATTCCTGGGTACTATAATAGACTCCATATCCATAAGAATATTTCTAACAGGCCAGAGACGTTGCAAGCTAACTTCAGCATGTCTTGCCCTCCAGACCTCCTTGAGTCCCTCTGTGGCTCAGTGTATGGTGGTGATTGGTCTCATGGTGTCCTGCATGGACATCATTCCTTTTGCCAGGTTCCGTCTCAGACCTTTACAACTGTGCATGATGAGGCAGTGGAATGGCGATCATTCAGATCTGTCTCAACAGTTTGTATTAGACAGCCGGTCGAGAGAATCGTTCTCTTGATGGCTCTGTCCAGATCATCTGTCCCGAGGGACATGCTTCTTAAGACCATACTGGGAGATTGTGACTACGGACCCCAGTCTATCCGGATGGGGAGCTGTTTGGGATGCCAGGAAGGCACAGGGGTTGTGGACTCAGGAGTCCTCCCTCCTGATCAATACTTTGGAACTACAGGCAATCTTCAAGGCCTTGAAGGCTTGGCCACTTCTGGGTTCGCCCCAGTTTATCAGATTCCAATCAGACAATACAAACTCGGTGGCTTACATCAACCATCAGGGGGTAGGACGAGAAGTTCCTTGGTGATGAAGGAAGTATCTCAGATTCTGGAGTGGGTGGAGTCCCACAGCTGTTCACTGTCAGCAATCCACATTCCGTGTATGGACAACTGGGAGGTGGATTTTCTTAGCAGACAATTCTTCCATCCAGGGGAATGGTCTCTCCATCTCAAGGTGTTTGCAGAGATATGCAGCAAGTGAGGGACCCCAGAGATAGATCTCATGGCGTCCCGTCTCAATATCAAGCTACCCAGGTATGGGTCGAGGTCGAGGGATCCCCAAGCGTATCTAATAGATGCACTAGCAGTGCCCTGGAGGTTCAAACTCATATCTTCTTCCTTGAGTGGTGGCCCGCATTAAGCAGGAGCGTGTATTAGTAACCCTGATTGCTCCATCGTGGCTGCAAAGGATGTGGTTCGCGGATCTAGTGGGGATGTCCTCATCTCCTCCGTGGAAGTTACCTTGTCGCAGAGACCTGCTGATACAAGGTCCATTTGTTCATCAAAATCTAGATTCTCTGAGGTTGACTGCGTGGAGATTGAACGCTTAGTCTTAACCAAGAGAGGTTTCTCTGAGAGTGTCATTGATACTCTTATTCAAGCTAATAAACCAGTTATTCTGTGTATCTACCACAAGGTGTGGAGGATGTGGTTTTTCCTGGCACAGAGTTAAGGTTGCCAGGATCTTATCTTTTCTCCAGGATGGGCGGGAGAAGGGCCTTTCTGCTAGTTCCCTGGGGGGACAGATTTCGGCCCTGTCAGTTTTATTGCACAAGAGACTGGCTGAGCTTCCAGATGGGCAGTCCTTTGTTAAGTTTCTGATTAGGATCAGACCTGTGTTTAGATCTGAGGCTCCTCCTTGGAGCCTAAATCTTGTTCTTCGGGTTTTGCAACACGTTTGAGCCTCTGCATTCTGTTGACATTAAATTGTTAGAAGGTTCTCTTTTTTTATAGGCTATTGCCTCTGTGTTTCAGAGATCTCTGCTTTCCAATGTAAGCCCTCTTATCTTATTTTTCATGCAGATAAGGTAGTTTTACGTACTAAATTAGGTTTCCTTCCTAAGGTTGTGTCAGATCGCAACATTAATCAGAAGATTGTGGTTCCTTCCTTGTGTCCTAATCCTTCTTCATCGAAAGAATGCTTACTTCACCATTTGGATGTGGTTCGCGCCTTGAAGTTCTATCTTCAGGCTACTAAGGAGTTTAGACAATCTTCCTCTTTGTTTGTTGTCTATTCGGGGAAGCGTAAGGGGCAGAAGGCTACTTTGACTTCCTTATCTTTTTAGTTAAGGAGTGTCATCCACTTAGCTTACGAGATAGCGGGATCCTGAGAGGATAACGGCTCATTCCACTAGAGCAAGGGCTTCCTCTTGGGCCTTTAACAATGAGGCCTCTATGGATCAGATTTGTAAGGCGGCTACCTGGTCCTCCTTACATACTTTTTCAAAATTTTACAATCATGGTGTGCTGACATACTGTAGTTTCTAAATCCAGACTTCTGTCTCTTTCTTTTAAAGGCAAAGTGTTGTTTGGGTCTTGTCTGGATGACAAGAACTTCCTCCATTTTTTTCCTGGAAGCCAAACCCTAATTTGAACCGATCTAAACAGTCTGAGAAGCATGTTTCTACTACCAAGCCTGCAGTCAGTTTGAAGTCAGCCAGATTCTCGATTCCAAGCTACGGGGCAATCGGCTGTACTACCTGGTCTATTGGAAGGGTTATCCTATCTCTGACCGATCTTGGGAACCGGCCTCTCATGTTCATGCTCCAGCTCTTGTCAAGTCTTTTCACAGGAAATACCCTGCCAGGCCCGGTCGGGTCCCCCGGAGGGGTCCTTGAGGAGGGGGCACTGTCACGCTCAGCTGCTGGGAAGCTCTGCAGTCCTCTCTGTGTGCTTGATTGACAGGTGTCTGAGCCACCCCTTCCTGATGATGTCACAACCAGGCTTTTTATTCTTGGCTTCCTGTTTCTCCAGTGCCAGTTTATTTGTTAACTTTGTGGCTTCTGATAGGATTTCGCTGAGGAATCTCTCTAACTGCTGCTTTTCTGTTGCCAATCTCTTCAAGGATTTACTATGCTGGATTAACCTTCAACCTCCTGATTACCTGTCTCCAAACAATGCAAGTACTGTTTGTTTTGTGAAACTTTCAAACTTCCTGTTTACCTGCTGCAAACCCTGCATATTCAGACTACTCTGTGTACTGCCAAACTATTCAAATACTGTTATTTCTGTGAAGCCTTCAATCTGCATGTTTACCTGTTTCCAAACTCTGCAAATACAATTATTCAGTGTAAACCTTCAAACTGCTTGATATCCTGTTGCCAATCGCAACAAGTACTGATTAATCTGTGTTAACCTTCAAACTACCAGCTTACCTGTTGCTATCTCTGCAAGTTCTGACAACACAGTGTTAACCTTCAAACTACCTGATTACATGTTGTTAATTCTGCAAGTTCTGACTACACAGTGTTTACCCTCAAACTGCCTGATTACCTGTTGCATACTCTGCAAAGACTGTCTACACAGTGTTTACTCTCAAACTGCCTGATTATCTGTTGCATACTCTGCAAAGACTGTCTACTCAGTGTTAACCCTCAAACTGCCTGATTACCTGTTGCATACTCTGCAAAGACTGTCTACACAGTGTTAACCTTCAGACTGCCTGATAACAAATGACCTACTCCTGCATTATTAACTGTTTCCTGTTTTACCCTTCTTCTGTCTGAGTATAAGTGGACTATCCCTGCTCTCCTGATACTGTGGAAGACATTTCCTGAAACCAGTTCCTTATTAAGAAGTCTGTCTGGCTGATATCATGAATTACTTTGGCACAGGCTAACCCTGCTCCATATCGTGAGTACTTTGTTTTTTTGAGGTTGTCGTGGGGTCACGTCCTGGATTAAACTCAGAGTGCAAGGGTGTTGTTTAAGTTCGCCCTAGCATTTGGGTCTTCTTCTGGACATTTCCTAACCTGACAGTACAAACTGGCCATAATATGGACCCTGACGAGTTATCCAGGGCTGTGGCTCTACAAGGGCAACTTCTAGTAAATCATTCTGCTCATTTGCAATCTTTGGATTCCAAGCTTGACCAGATTACTCCTCTGCTACATAACCTCTCCGCTCCTTCTCAAGCGACGGTGACTCCTGCTGCCACTGCTACTAGCACCAATGCTGTCTTTAATCCACCTCAAACTGTTGGACAGAATATACCACGAATCCCACTTCCAGATAAATATGATGGTAATCCTGAAAAATGCAGTGGATTCCTTAATCAGTGTCGTTTACACTTCAGAAACAATCCTCAAGTTTATTCCAATTCTACTTCCAAAATCACCTTTATTATTTCTCTCTTGAAGGGTAAGGCTCTAGCCTGGGTGTCCCCTCTTTTAGAGAAGAATGATCCGTTACTACAGGATGTGGAATTTTTTGTGTCCATTTTTTCTTCTGTTTTTGACAAGCCTGGGAGGTCTGCAGCTGCTGAGGCAGGATTGTTGGATCTGAGACAGGGATCCCTTTCGGTAGCTCAATATGCTATTGAATTCAGGACTTTAGCCGCAGAAACTGATTGGAACCATGGAGCCTTACAGGCAGCCTTTCGCAAAGGACTTTGCGAACGCCTTAAGGATGAACTTGTATTTCGGGAACTCCCTGATTCATTGGAGGGTCTTATCAATTTATGTATTACTCTTGACGCCCGGCATTCTGAACGTCTTCAGGAGAGAGATAGGAATCGGAGATCCTTTGTTAAATCTTCTTTTCGTCCTCCTATTCGAACCTCAAGTCTTTCTAATAATAATTCCCAATCTCCTGAGTCTGTGGAACCCATGGAAGTAGGAGTTATTAAATTGTCAGAAGCTGAACGCCATAGAAGGCGTTCTCTTGGGTTATGTCTGTATTGTGGTACCAAAGGACATTTACTGAAGGACTGTCCTATCCGGCCAGTAAAAGCCAAGGCTTAACTTTTGATAGAGGGACAGAGTTAAGCCAGAATCCCATGTCTTCCCTCAATTCTAAACTTTTTGTTCCTGTAACTATCTCTTTTGGAAACACCAAGTTTCGAGCTCAAGCTCTCATCGATTCTGGAGCTGCTGGAGTATTCATTGATTCAAACTTTGCTGACTCTCTCAGGATTCCTCTTCAAGCCAATAAACAGTTAATTAAGGTAACTACTGTCAGTGGACAGCCTCTAGGTACTGGTATCATACAACATTCTACCATTCCTCTTCTTTTGACTGTGGGCATACTTCATTCTGAAATTATTAGTTTTGATGTCATTTCTTCTCCCCATATACCATTGATTCTGGGGTTACCTTGGTTGCAGCTTCATGATCCAGTTTTCTCATGGTCTAAAGGAGAACTTATTTCCTGGGGAACTACCTGTTTCAAACATTGCCTGCAAAATCCCTCTAAACCATCCTGTCCTGTCATAGCTATGGTGGAAGTTCCTGAATCATTGCCCAATTACTATCATGCCTTTTGTGATGTGTTTTCTAAAAAAGAGGCTGAGACGTTACCTCCACACCGGATATTTGACTGTCCTATCGAATTGTATTCAGGGGCTCCTCTACCTAAGGGAAGGACCTATCCCCTCTCTCGACAAGAAAATGTCTCTCTTGAGGAATACATAAAGGACAACTTAGCCAGAGGATTAATTCGTCCTTCCTCTTCACCTGTGGGTGCAGGTTTTTTCTTCATTGGGAAAAAAGATGGAGGTCTTCATCCCTGTATTGATTATCGAGCCTTGAATCAGATTACTGTCAAAAACAGCTATCCTCTGCCGCTCATTTCTGAGTTATTCGATCGTCTTCAAGGTGCTTCTATTTTTTCCAAGTTAGATCTCCGTGGGGCCTACAATCTGGTCAGAATCCGTAAAGGAGACGAATGGAAGACGGCATTTAACACTAGATTTGGTCACTACGAGTATCTAGTAATGCCATTTGGATTGTGCAATGCACCAGCAGTATTTCAGCACTTTGTCAATGAAATCTTCAGAGATTATCTAAATCAATTTGTTATCATTTACCTCGATGACATTCTAATCTATTCGAAAACATTACAGGAACATGTACATCATGTAAGACTGGTTCTTCAGAGGTTACGAGACAATTCCCTGTTCGCTAAATTGGAGAAATGCTCTTTTCATCAGAGTTCCATCCCCTTTTTGGGGTATATCATTTCTGAATCAGGTTTTGAGATGGATCCTGCTAAACTGTCGGCTATCAAGGACTAGCCCAGACCAACTACTCTCAAATCCCTGCAGAGGTTTCTTGGCTTTGCCAATTACTATAGAAAGTTTATAAAGAACTTTGCTGACATCACGTCTCCACTCACTTCTCTTACTAAGAAAGGGCAAAATTGTAAGAACTGGTCCTCTTCGGCAGTGCAGGCTTTTGAAACGCTAAAATCAGCATTTTCTTCTGAACCTCTTTTCAGTCATCCAATTCCTGATTTCCAGTTTATTTTGGAGGTTGACGCTTCCTCTATAGCAGCTGGAGCTGTTCTCTCCCAACGTGATCCGACTACCAGCAAGATACATCCTGTGGCGTTCTTTTCGAAAAAATTAAATCCTGCCGAGTTAAATTATGATGTGGGCAATAAGGAGCTTTTTGCTATAAAATTAGCTTTGGATGAATGGAGGCATTGGTTAGAGGGTACCAGTCAACCTTTTTTCATTCTGACAGATCACAAGAATCTTTTATACCTCCAAACAGCTACACGTCTCAATCCTCGTCAGGCTCGGTGGGCCTTGTTCTTCTCCAGGTTTAATTTTGTACTTTCCTATATTCCTGGTTCAAAAAATGCCAAGGCAGATGCTTTATCTAGGCAGTTCCAATCTTCTGAACCTTCTCCATTGGATTCAGAACCTATACTCTGTCCAGTCAAAGTTTTGGCTCAAGTATCCTCTTTTCCAGTACAGGCTTTACATGCTGCTCAAGTCCGGGTACCATCTTCTTGCAAACTACCTTCTGGTATCCTGTATGTACCCAAAGGATTACGTCTTAAGCTTCTACGTTGGGCTCATGACAACATTTCAGCAGGTCATCCGGGAATAACCAATACATTGTGGAAACTGAAGCAGCATGTTTGGTGGTCCACTATGAGGAGGGATGTTAAGGATTATATTGCTGCTTGTAGTTCTTGTGCTTCAAACAAACAATCTTCTCATCGACCGTTTGGTCTATTACACCCTCTTCCTATTCCTCATTACCCTTGGTCTCACTTATCCATGGACTTTGTTACAGATCTTCCTGTTTCTGCTGGAAATACGGCCATTTGGGTAGTGGTGGATCGGTTCTCCAAGTCTGCTCACTTCATACCTCTTCCAGGCTTGCCTTCAGCTCAAAGACTTTCTGAACTCTTTGTTCTACATATATCTCGTTTACATGGTTTTCCCACTGACATAGTCTCAGATCGTGGAGTACAATTTGTTTCCAAATTTTGGAGGTCTTTTTGTAAACACTTCGGAATCAACATATCACTTTCTACTGCACACCATCCTCAATCCAACGGACAGACTGAGCATGTAAATCAAGCCTTGGAATCTTTTCTAAGACATTATGTAGACCATCACCACTCCAACTGGTCTCAGTTATTGCCTTTGGCGGAATTAGCTCACAACTCACGTTATAACGCCTCATTACAGACCTCTCCCTTTAAGGCATCTTATGGATTTGAACCTAGAACCTTTCCTATGATTACCAGTTCTACTGAAGTCCCTGGAGCAGATCGTATAGTGAAAAATCTCAGTAATCACTGGCAACTCATTCGTCAAAATCTATTCTCTTCTTCCTTAAGACATAAGAAATATGCTGATCGCAGAAGGTGCAAGGCTCCTTTACTTCGTACTGGAGACAGAGTATTTTTATCCACCAGATTTATACGTCTAAAACAACCTTGTACCAAGTTGGGTCCTAAGTACATTGGACCTTTTCAAATTGTTTCCAGAGTTTGCTCTTCTGCATACTGCCTGGCCTTACCCAAGACTCTCAAGATCCATCCAGTGTTTCATGTCTCCCTACTCAAGCCAGTCATCTACAATCGGTACTCTATCAAGAGTAAACCACCTCCTCCACTTTCCGTAGAGGGAACTTCTGAGTTTGAAGTCAGCCAGATTCTCGATTCCAAGCTACGGGGCAATCGGCTGTACTACCTGGTCCATTGGAAGGGTTATCCTATCTCTGAACGATCTTGGGAACCGGCCTCTCATGTTCATGCTCCAGCTCTTGTCAAGTCTTTTCACAGGAAATACCCTGCCAGGCCCGGTCGGGTCCCCCGGAGGGGTCCTTGAGGAGGGGGCACTGTCACGCTCAGCTGCTGGGAAGCTCTGCAGTCCTCTCTGTGTGCTTGATTGACAGTTGTCTGAGCCACCCCTTCCTGATGATGTCACAACCAGGCTTTTTATTCTTGGCTTCCTGTTTCTCCAGTGCCAGTTTATTTGTTAACTTTGTGGCTTCTGATAGGATTTCGCTGAGGAATCTCTCTAACTGCTGCTTTTCTGTTGCCAATCTCTTCAAGGATTTACTATGCTGGATTAACCTTCAACCTCCTGATTACCTGTCTCCAAACAATGCAAGTACTGTTTGTTTTGTGAAACTTTCAAACTTCCTGTTTACCTGCTGCAAACCCTGCCTATTCAGACTACTCTGTGTACTGCCAAACTATTCAAATACTGTTATTTCTGTGAAGCCTTCAATCTGCATGTTTACCTGTTTCCAAACTCTGCAAATGCAATTATTCAGTGTAAACCTTCAAACTGCTTGATATCCTGTTGCCAATCGCAACAAGTACTGATTAATCTGTGTTAACCTTCAAACTACCAGCTTACCTGTTGCTATCTCTGCAAGTTCTGACAACACAGTGTTAACCTTCAAACTACCTGATTACATGTTGTTAATTCTGCAAGTTCTGACTACACAGTGTTTACCCTCAAACTGCCTGATTACCTGTTGCATACTCTGCAAAGACTGTCTACACAGTGTTAACTCTCAAACTGCCTGATTACCTGTTGCATACTCTGCAAAGACCGTCTACTCAGTGTTAACCCTCAAACTGCCTGATTACCTGTTGCATACTCTGCAAAGACTGTCTACTCAGTGTCAACCCTCAAACTGCCTGATTACCTGTTGCATACTCTGCAAAGACTGTCTACACAGTGTTAACCTTCAGACTGCCTGATAACAAATGACCTACTCCTGCATTATTAACTGTTTCCTGTTTTACCCTTCTTCTGTCTGAGTATAAGTGGACTATCCCTGCTCTCCTGATACTGTGGAAGACATTTCCTGAAACCAGTTCCTTATTTAGAAGTCTATCTGGCTGATATCATGAATTACTTTGGCACAGGCTAACCCTGCTCCATAACGTGAGTACTTTGTTTTTTGGAGGTTGTCGTGGGGTCACGTCCTGGATTAAACTCAGAGTGCAAGGGTGTTGTTTAAGTTCGCCCTAGCATTTGGGTCTTCTTCTGGACATTTCCTAACCTGACACCAAGAAAGAAGGAACTTTCAGACCTGTTCTGGACTTGGAAACTTTAATCAAGTTTCTTAGGCTTCCTTCTTTTAAGATAGAGACCATTTAAATGATTCAACCTCTTGCCCAAATGGAACAGTTCACCTCCTCTATAGATCTAATGAGACAGCGGAACATCGTCCACCTCAGAGGATAACGGCTCATTCCACTAGAGCAATGGCTTTTTCTTGGGCCTTTAAGAACAAGGCCTCTATGGATCAGATTTGTAAGGCGGCCACCTGGTCTGTTTGATTTTTGATGTTTTTGCTTTTGGGAGAAAAGTTTTTCAGGCTCTGGTGCCCTCAGAATAGGGTCCGCCTCTTCCTTTTTGTTCACTCCCGTTATTCATTCAGCGTCTTCTGGAGATTGGGTATAGTTTTCCCAACAGTAAGGAATGAAGCCGTGGACTCTCCCTATACGGAAGGAAAGGAATTTATCTGGTAAGCATAAATTTATGTTTTTGCTTCTTTTCATGCAATTTACCTTCTAATTATCAGAGCAGTAAATGCACTCTGCTGACTTCTCAAGGCTAACTTTAACATATATATTTTCCTAATTGGCCTTAACACATAAAAACTGCAAAACAATAATTTTTACTAACATTATGACAGCAGCTAACCTTGTTGTCTGCAGATTCCTCCCTATATTGACTTCTCCAAGTAAGGCAAGTGGCTAATGGACTTTTAATTTTTTTTAAAAAATATTTAGACTTGGCTGATATGTTATTCTATAGCAACACAACTCAGATTTCTTATAATTTACAAGGTGTTTACTGCCCCTTTAAAGGGACTGTAAACACCTTGATTTTTCAGCAGTCTTGCAATCAATTACATACTGTGTGAGCTTTTCTGATTTAAAGGGACAATCCTTTATTACCCATTCCCTAGTTTTGCATAACCAACACAGTTATATAAATACACTTTTTACCATCTTGTATCTAAGACTCTGCAAACTACCCCTTATTTCTGTTCTTTTGACAGACATGGATTTTAGCCAATAAGTGCTGGCTTCTAGGAACTCCACGTGCGTGAGCACAGTGTTATCAATATGAACCTCCTAGGTTTAGCTTTCAACTAAGAACACCAAGAGAACAAAGCAAAATTGGTGATGAAAGTAAATTGGAAAATTGTTTAAAATTACATGCCCTATCTGAATCATAAAAGTTTATTTTGGACTAGACTGTCCCTTTAAGTAAGTAAATATCTGTAAATGTGATCATTCCAGGTCCTGCTCCTTCTGAATTATCATCCAACGGGGATGTTTTTTCAAGAGTCAATCAAAAAATTGAATTGTTCCCTTTTTTTATTTAAACTCGAACTCCTTCATTCTCTTTTAAGAGAAGTGGTATGTACTTTAACGTTTCTGAAGATAAGGCTGTTAAACAGCTGTATTTAGATTTTTGTTCCTAATGCTCTCTGAGATAATTTTTAAAGAGTAGTCCAAGGCTGGCATCTCTTTTTAATCCAGCTCAGAGATTTAAAATGTTTCCTATGCCTGTTTCTAATTTAGAGCTTTGGAAAACTATTATTAAAGTGGATGGGGCTATTTCTACTTTAACTTTCATACTACTATTCCTCTCGAGGATAGTACCTCTTTTAAAGACCCTATGCAAAGGGAATTGGAGTATTTTCATAGAAAGGCTTTTCAGCAAGCAAGTTTTAATTGTAGGCCAGCAATTAGTTTGCTCCCATAGCTGCAGATTCTACCCTTTGGTGTGAGGGTTTATTTTTGATGAATCTACCGGTGAAGAGATTTTCTAATCAATTAAAACTATTGAAAACAGCTAACACTTTTATTTGTGATGCGGTTTTGCTAAGAATATGGCTCTAGCAGTTTTGACTAGAACGGCTTTGTGGTTGAAATCATGGTGTCCTGCTGACATACTGTAGTTTCTAAATCCAGACTTCTGTCTCTTTCTTTTAAAGGCAAACACCTAGATTTAGAGTTTTGCGGCCAAAGGGGTGCGTTAGCTACGCATGTTTTTTTCCCCCGCACCTTTTAAATAACGCTGGTATTTAGAGTTCTCTGAATGGCTGCGTTAGGCTCCAAAAAGGGAGCGTAGAGCATAATTTCCCGCCACTTCAACTCTCAATACCAGCGTTGCTTACGGTAGCGGCCAGCTTGAAAAACGTGCTCGTGCACGATTCCCCCATAGGAAACAATGGGGCAGTTTGAGCTGAAAAAAAACCTAACACCTGCAAAAAAGCAGCGTTCAGCTCCTAACGCAGCCCCATTGTTTCCTATGGGGAAACACTTCCTAAGTCTGCACCTAACACCCTAACATGAACCCGAGTCTAAACACCCCTAACCTTACACTTATTAACCCCTAATCTGCTGCCCCCGCTATCGCTGACTTCTACATTATATTATTAACCCCTAATCTGCCGCTCCGGACACCGCCGCAACCTACATTATCCCTATGAACCCCTAATCTGCTACCCCTAACACCGCCGACCCCTATATTATATTTATTAACCCCTAATCTGCCCCCCCAACGTCGCCGCTACCTTACCTACACTTATTAACCCTAATCTGCCGACCGGATCTCGCCGCCACTATAATAAATCTATTAACTCCTAAACCGCCGCACTCCCGTCTCGCAACCCCTATAATAACTTTTATTAACCCCTAATCTGCCCTCCCTAACATCTTTGACACCTAACTTCAAGTATTAACCCCTAATCTGCCGACCGGACCTCGCCTCTACTCTAATAAATGTATTAACCCCTAAAGCTAAGTCTAACCCTAACACTAACACCCCCCTAAGTTAAATATAATTTAAATCTAACAAAATAAATTAAATCTTATTAAATAAATTAATCCTATTTAAAGCTAAATACTTGCCTGTAAAATAAATCCTAATATAGCTACAATATAACGAATAATTATATTGTAGCTATTTTAGCATTTATATTTATTTTACAGGCAACTTTGTATTTATTTTAACTAGGTACAATAGCTATTAAATAGTTATTTACTATTTAATAGCTACCTAGTTAAAATAATTACAAAATTACCTGTAAAATAAATCCTAACCTAAGTTACAATTAAACCTAACACTACACTGTCAATAAATTAATTAACTAAACTACCTACAATTACCTACAATTAAATCAACTAAACTAAATTACAAAAACAAACAAACACTAAATCGGAACTGATTGGAACAGCCAATAGAATGCGAGCTCAATCTGATTGGCTGATTGGATTAGCCATTCCGATTGAACTTAAATCTAATTGGCTGATTCAATCAGCCAATCAGATATTTCCTACCTTAATTCCTATCCTATCAGCCAATCGGAATTCGAGGGACGCCATCTTGGATGACGTCACTTAAAGGAACCTTCATTCGTCGTCTAGTCGTCGGGAGAAGAGGATGTTCCGCGCCAGAGGTCTTGAAGATGGATCCGCTCCTCGTCGGATGGATAAAGATAGAAGATGCCGCCTGGATGAAGATGTTTGCCGGTCCGGATGTCCTCTTCTGCCCGGATAGGATGAAGACTTCTGCCGCTCCGGATGTCTTCTTTTGGTCCATCGGTGCTCGGCTGAATGAAGACAACTCAAGGTAGGGAGATCTTCAGGGGGGTAGTGTTAGGTTTATTTAAGGGGGGTTTGGGTTAGAGTAGGGGTATGTGGGTGGTGGGTTGTAATGTTGGGGGGTGGTATTGTGTTTTTTTTACAGGCAAAAGAGCTGATTTCTTTGGGGCATGCCCCGCAAAAAGCCCTTTTAAGGGCTAGTAAGGTAATAGAGCTGTTAACTTTTTATTTTAGAATAGGGTAGGGCATTTTTTTATTTTGGGGGGCTTTGTTATTTTTTTAGGGGGCTTAGAGTAGGTGTAATTAGTTTAAAAAAAAATTGTAATTTAGTGTTTGTTTTTTTTGTAATTTAGTTTAGTTGATTTATTTGTAGGTAATTGTAGGTAGTTTAGTTAATTAATTTATTGATAGTGTAGTGTTAGGTTTAATTGTAACTTAGGTTAGGATTTATTTTACAGGTAATTTTGTAATTATTTTAACTAGGTAGCTATTAAATAGTAAATAACTAATAGCTATTGTACTTAGTTAAAATAAATACAAAGTTGCCTGTAAAATAAATATAAATGCTAAAATAGCTACAATATAATTATTCGTTATATTGTAGCTAGTTTAGGGTTTATTTTACAGGTAAGTATTTAGCTTTAAATAGGATTAATTTATTTAATAAGAAATAATTTATTTCATTAGATTTAAATTATATTTAATTTAGGGGGTTGTTAGGGTTAGGGTTAGACTTAGCTTTAGGGGTTAATACATTTATTATAGTAGCGGTGAGGTCCGGTCGACAGATTAGGGGTTAATAAGTGTAGGTAGGTAGCGGCGATGTTGGGGGGCAGATTAGGAGTTAATAAATATTATGTAGGTGTTGGCGATGTTAGGGGCAGCAGATTAGGGGTTCATAGGGATAATGTAGGTTGCGGCGGTGTGCGGTCGGCAGATTAGGGGTTAAAAACATTTATTAGAGTGGCGGCGATGTGGGGGGACCTCGGTTTAGGGGTGCATAGGTAGTTTATGGGTGTTAGTGTACTTTAGAGCACAGTAGTTAAGAGCTTTATGAACCAGCGTTAGCCCAGAAAGCTCTTAACTCCTGACTTTTTTCTGCGGCTGGAGTTTTGTCGTTAGATTTCTAACGCTCACTTCAGCCAGGACTCTAAATACCAGCGTTAGGAAGATCCCATTGAAAAGATAGGATACGCAATTGGCGTAAGGGGATCTTTGGTATGGAAAAGTCACGGCTGGAAAGGGAGCGTTAGACCCTTTCCTGACTGACTCTAAATACCAGCGGGTGGCCAAAACTAGCGTTAGGAGCCCTTAACGCTGCTTTTGACGGCTAACGCAGAACTCTAAATCTAGGTGAAAGTGTTGTTTGGGTCATGTCTCGATGACATTATTTCCCAGGGAATGGGGAAATAGTCTGGTTTCCCCTCCAGAATTTTTACAAAGGTTCTGGAGTCTCTCTTATCGGTAATAAGAGCTTAGGTTATTTCAGTGGTTCCTTACCTGGATGATATCTTGGTACAGGCTCCATCTTTACATCTCAGTCCAATAGACTTTTGATGTTTCTTCAAGATCATGGTTGGAAAGTAAAAAGCTCTCTGTCCCCTCAATCTAGGATTACTTTTCTGGGTATATTAATTGATTCCTTGAGACTTTCCTTGACAGAACAGAGAATTCTAAAGTTACTCTCATGCTGTATAAATCTTCAGTTAGTTCCTTCTCTTTCTGTGACTCTAAGTATGGAAGTTTTAGGTGTGTTGATTGTAGCCTCATGTGCTATTCCTTTTGCTCGGTTTTACATGAGGCCTCTTTAGCTTTGTATGCTTCCTCAGTGGTGCAGGGATTAAGTTGGCTTAAAATATTTTTTTTTATGCCAATACAAGACAATCCCTTTCTTGTTGGATATATCATCTTTCCATTGTTCAGCGGGCATATTTTGTCCATCCAAATTGGACTGTGATCTTGAAAGTTGCAATTCTCTCGGGTTGGGGTGCAGTCTGAGTGTCTCAGAGAGCACATGAATTTTGGTTACTTCGGGAACTCTGTGCAATTTTCAGGGCCCTTCAGTTTTGGCCTCTCCTGAAAAGAGAGACTTATCTGCATTTCCAGTCAGACAATGTCACAGCATTTTAACAAAAAACTCCCCAGATATTTAGCAAGCTCCAGTGATCCTCAAACGGAGTTTCTGAATGCTCTAGTATCTCCTTGGTTGTTTTGTCTGGCTTTCTTTTTTCAACCTCTTGTTCTGTTACCAAGGGTAATAGCCAGGATAAAGCAGGAGGTTTAATCAGTAATCATGATTGTTCCAGTTTGGTCTCACAGGGCTCGGTCTGCAGATCTAGTGCAGATGTCATAGAAACATAGAATTTGACAGTAGATAGGAACCAAAAATGTCCATCAAGTGTACCCATATTACATTATTTTTTTTCTTAGGATACCCTTATGAATGTCCCAGGCATTTTTTAATTCCTTTAAATACTTTGTGTGTACCACCTCAATTAGTTGTTTATTTCATGAATTCACCACCCTTTCTGTAAAAAAAAATGTTTCCTCACATTTCTCCTGAATGTGCTACCATCTAACATAAGATTGTGATTATCCAGTTGTCCTTTGTGGCTTCTTCCTCGGTATCATGACCTTCTGTCTCAAGGTTCACTTTTTCATCAGGATCTAAAATATCTAAACTTGATGGCTTGGAAATTTAACGCTTCGTTTTAAGACAGAGTTTTCTTCTGATTCTCTAATTTTGGTTAAGGCCTGTAAACCTGTGTCAAGACAGATCTATCACAAGGCTTGGAAGGTTTTTATTTCCTGACGTGTGGAACATGAGTTCAGTTGGCACTCTTTCAGTATTTCTATAATTCTTCTATAGCTTTTGGATGGATTGGATAAGGGTTTATCCGATAGTTCCTTAAAGGGTCAAATCACAAGAAGATTGCTGAATTTTCAGAATTTTATCCAGGCTTTAGACATGTTTAAGTCAGTGATTAACCCATTTCTCCTACATGGAATCTTTTTTTGGTTTTCAGAGTTTTGCTGGTTTCCTCCCTTTTGAACCTATGCATATTTTGAATATTCAGCTTTTGTCCTTAAAGGTTTTGTTTCAACTATTTCTTCTGCTAGAAGTATTTCTGATTTGTCTGCTCTTTGTGGTGAGAATCCTTATCTTGTTTTTTTTTTATTCAGGATAAGGCCGTTTTGAAAACTTAATTTCATCTTTACCTTAGGTGGTTTATTCTGTTTCAATTCAATCGTAAGATTGTTGTTCTCTCTTTTTGTCCTAACCCAAAGAATTCTAAGGAGGAACGTCTCAATTATTTGGTTATGATCAGAGCTTTAAAGTTCTATTTTGCAGGCTACTAAGGATTTTTGACAATCTTCTAGCTTGTTTATTAATTTTTCTGGCTCCGGAAAGGGTCAGATGTCTACTGCTGTTTCGTTAACCCCTTGGTTAAAGCTTTTTTTTCTTTCATACAGGTGGTGAGAGTTCACGATTCATTACTCATGGGAATTACTCTTGCCTACCACAAGGAGGAGGCAAATATTCCCAAACTCCAAGAGCTCTATGAAACCCCTACCACCTTACAGGAACCTCAGTCTTGTCTTTGCCTCCACTGGAAGAGGATGAAGAATAAAGATATGAATTTAATTCTTTAGTGAGAAGAGTTCTTTGATTAAATTGAGGCCCACTTCCCATCAGAGTACAGTGAATGTTGGAGGGATGTATTTGGAGTATGGGTTGTGTCATTTTGACCTATAGGAATTTATTCACAAGCTTTTCCATGGGTGTCGCAGGGACTTTGCCTCCTCCCTGTTGGTTCATTGATATTCTCTTATGCCAGTTCCTCTGCTGTTATGTTTCAGCACTTGTTTCAGCTTTCTGCTGGTTTCCTCCAGTAGTGGGGTGCCTTTAGGTAAGTAATATATTTTTTTATTTATATTGGCCCCCTAAAAGCCTTTTTTTAGGTTATTGCTGTATATGTGAATATAAATTTATATGACCCTGGGACAATTATTTACTTAGGTGTATCCCCTCTAAAATGTTCTATTTTTTTATTATTTATGCGTCATTCTTTTTCATGCTCCCTGGCATGTTGTGGGTGTATGTATGTATGTATATGTGTGTGTGTATGTGTGTGTGTGTGTGTGTATATATATATATATATATATATATATAATGGACCCAGCACTCACTCTTCCTCTGTGTATTTATTAGTGACACTTACTTACACTGTGAGAATTTGGTGTTTAAAGGGACAGTAAACACCAGATTTGTTGTTGTTTTAAAAGGTAGATAATCCCTTTATTCCCCATTCCCCAATGTTGCATAACCAACACAGTTATAATAATATACATTTTACCTCTGTGATTACTTTGTATCTATGGCTCTGCAAACTGCCCCCTTATTTCAGTTCTTTTGACAGACTTGCATTTTTAGCCAATCAGTGCTTGCTTCTAGGAGCTTCACGTGTCTGAGCTCAATGTTATCTATATGAAACACATGAACTAACGCCCTCTAGTGGTAAAAAACTGTCAAAATGCTTTCAAATTAGAGGTGGCCTTCAAGGTCTAAGAAATTAGCATATGAACTTCCTATGTTTAGCTTTCAACTAAGAATACCAAGAGAACAAATCAAAATTGGTAAAAAAGTATATTGGAAAGTTGTTTAAAATTACATGCCCTATTTAAATCTTGAATGGTTTTTTTTACGTGACTTTCCCTTTAAATACCCATAAACCCCACACCAATCAATTAGTGACAACTAATCCCAATCATAGTGAACCATGTCCTATGATTGTGTAGTGTTGGTGTAGTTAGACTCTAACATATTAATCTGATCTACACTAACATTACAAAGAAGCTGAGTTACCTTAGAAGCCGAGTTACCTGAACACCCTCCTACCAGTGTTAAATGTTTGTATTGTAGACAAGCTGAGGTTATTTCTCTTGCTAATTTATGTAATAAATGAATGTATTAATACTTTAATGCATTCTGACCAACCTGGTGCTTTTCATGCTTTGGAAGGTCTCACTGCTCCTTCTGTTTCTTACAGGAAAATCCAACAACTTTTTGCCCTGTGATCAAGGATTTTAGCAGTATCTGAAATATTGTCAGTCATGCCCCCAAGTAAGCGTAAAAAGGTAATTTCAGATTTTAGTTTCTACTAGTTCTCAGTCTGCAGAGACTCATGTTGCTAGTCTTGATCGTGCTGTTTCCTCAGACGATCATGAGGTTTCTTCTGATTATGAAACAGAATCATCCCTTTATTCATTTAAGATTGAGCATATTTCTTCCCTTTTAAAGGATGTTTTGCTTACCTTTAGAGGATAAATACCCTAATGTTGTTGAGGATAAGCCTGCTAAATGTATAGATTCTGTTTATAACCTTTATCTAAATCTCCTGATTTATTTCCTATTTCTGAAGCAGTCTCTGAGATTGTTTCCAATGAATGAGCTAAACCAGGTACTCCATTTAATCCTTTTGCAAGGTTTAAGAAAATGTTTCCTTTTCGTTGCTTTTTCAACAGCATGGCTGGAAAGTTAATTTCTCTGGTTTCTCAGACAATGGTTGCCTTTCTGGGGGTTCTAATAGATTCAGTTTCCATGAGACTTTCATTGACAGAGGTATGGAGAAAAAAATTGATATCCATCTGTAAAAACATTCAGTCTCTTTCTTTTCCCTCAGTTGCTCTTTACATGGAGGTTTTAGGTCTCATGATGTCATCGGATCCCATTTTGCTCATTTTCACATGAGGCCTTTTCAGCTTTGTATGCTTCGGCAATTGTGCAGAGATCATACTCAGCTGTGTCAGAGAATTCATCAAGATTTCAGAACAAGCCAATCACTGTCTTGGTGGCTGAATCTTCAGAATATTATGAGGGGGGCTTCTGCTGTTCATCCTACTTGGTCTGTGATCACTACAGATGCAAGTCTTTCAGGTTTGGGGGCTGTCTGGGGGTCACAGTCGGTTTGGTCTCCTCAGGAGGCAAGGTTACCTATAATTGTTCTAGAGCAATTTTCAGAGCCCTTCAGAGTTGGCCACAGCTGAGAAGGGAGCCTTATCTTTGCTTCCAGACAATGTCACAGCAGTGGCTTATGTCAATCATCAAGGGGAAACTCACGGTTCCCTGGCTATGAGAGAAGTATCGAAAATATTTTCTTGGGCATAAGTAAAATTGTTACATTTCTACTGTTCGTATTCCTGGAGTGGACAACTGGGAAGTAGATATTCTCAGTTGTCAGTCATTATCAGGGGAGTGGTCTCTTCTTCTGGAGGTGCTCAGTCAGATAGTGCACCTTTATGACTTATCTGATGGCCTCTTGATTGAATCACAGACTTCCCAGGTACTGTGTGATGTCCCAGGATCCTCAAGCAGTTTTTGTGGATGCAATGGTAGTTCCATGGTCTTTTTGACTTGCTTATGTGTTTCCTGCTCTGGTTCCTCTTCCTAATGTCATTTCCAAGATCAAACAGAAAGTTGCATCAGTAATACTTGGTCTCGCAGAGTGTGGTATGCAGACCTAGTTCAAATGTTCAGTTGCTCTCCTTGGCCACTTCCTTTGTGTCCAGACATTCTGTCTCAATGTCCGTTTTTCCATTCAAATCTTTTCACTTGATAGCATGGAGATTGAACGGATAGTTCTTAAACAGAGAGGTTTCTGTTTTTGAGATTTTAATTCAGTCTCGTAAGCCTGTGACCAGGATTTTTTTTTATAAGATTTGGAAAACTTTTATTGCTTGGTGTGTGGGTCATGGTTTTTCATGGTATTCATTTAATATTCCTATGATTTTGCAGTTTTTGCAAGATGGTTTGTATAAAGCTTTATTCGCCAGTTCTTTAAAGGGTCATATTTCAGCCCTTTCAGTTATTTTCCATACGAAGATTGCCAATCTTCCAGACATTCATGGTTTTGTTCAAGCATTGATTACAATTAATTTACGGGGGAGAAGGTGAGGGAAAGTTGAGTGGGTTTATTAATCAAAATTTAAGGAATAAATCGAAATTATTTATTACTTATGACCCTTAAATTCCAGAACCTGAAGCAGTAATATACATCAGAATGTACAAGGAGATGCAAGGAGATTTGCAGCACAAAGAAAAGACTGCTGGTTACTGGACTAGTTAAATGCTTAGAACCCACTGTAGAAATATTCGTAGCAAAAGATTCAGATATTTTAAAATATCACAGACATACCCATTTACACTAAATAACTTTATTGGGAGAAAAAAATATATGGCAGTCCAGCAGGACTGGTACTTGCACACACACACATACATTTAAAACTTGCTGGAACTCAGGTAGTAAAATTATCTAGAGTGCACCTGTATAATGCTAATTAGTTACTCACAAGAGGTAATATAATATATGTGTTTATACAAATGATTAACCCTTGGGATTGAAGAAATTGTTATAAGTAGTGGCAGCGTAAGGTATCTAATATGTTTGTTAGTCTATACTGAAAAGTACCATACTATTGTAAACGATGCGTGATGGGATGTATATATTTGTGCGTTAGGGTGTGGGTCTCTTAAATAATCCAAAAGACACACCGTATAAATATACTGGTAGTTCAATCACATACAAGAATAATAGTTACAATGTTTGTTAGGCTTTTCGTTACAAATGTTGCAACCTGTGGTGATTTAATGTTAGGAGACCTAAATTGTTTGTTAAACAAAAACGTTGGTAGTTATAAGGTATGGTATATGCCTTTAAGGTCACAAAAGTTGACAGCTGTGTTATTATAGAATTTGCGCAAGTTGTATCAACAATATTTTATCCATATATATCTATTGTTGCAAAGATTATCGTTGTAATAACAGGCTCTGACTCAAAAATATGAGCTGGCAATATTATGTTTATATATTGGCAAAGAATATAAATAATATATTGATTCAACACTTGCAAGCATTTATTACAGGGATCAGTACTCTGTTTTTAGCGCAAAAAAATATCCACAGCATTAAGCCATTTAAATCTCTCTATACCCCTTATACCTTTAAATACTTGCTTATCCAGAAAGAATAAATATAGGATGCTAAGTACAGCTCCTGCTATATGGTAAACCAACAAGTTAGCTAGTAAAGAGAATTATCAGACTGAGCTAAAAAAAAGGTCTCTTCTATAGCAGAGACCTGATTAACGTTTAACTGCCACTGTTAGTAAGAATCATAATTAAGGTGCTATTCGAATATTAAAGTCAGCTTTCTAAAATAGAGGTTCCATAACCTCGTGGTAGTGCCCCTGACGCGTGTTTCACATAACGCTTCCTTAAACCAATTTCTCCTCCTTGGAGTCTTAACTTGGTTTTAAAAGTGTTGCAGACTCCTCCTTTTTATTTTAAGTTTTTATTGAGGTTGTACAAAGTATACAACACACAAAAATATAAGCTTCACAGTAGCTATTGATACAAGTGAAAACATAACAATGAAGTACAAGGGGTAAGCATTTCGAACCTCTGTGTTATATTATTTTCTTTGATAGATTCTTTATTTGACAAAGGAGGACACTTTTGGACCCCACCAAATTTTATATAACCTAGGGGAGGAAATTAGCCTTTGAAGTGTGCGCTTTTGGACCTATTTAATTAAGAAGAAATTAGCAACTGATAACATAAATTAAATTAACAATGGGTGATGACAAGAAAATATATTAATTTTTCTATTCAATATTAAATGTTGTCTAACAGCTCAGCTATAGATATAACAAGGGTAAATAGCCTGTACATATGGATTGGGAACATTATTTATTTATTTATTTTAAACATTATAATGGTTCCTCTAATTACATGGAGGGCCTCTCATGGACCCATTTGGGGGATAACTTACACAGGGAGGAACTGAAATGATGAAAACGGTCACTTTGGACCTTGTGAAAAGTATATATTATTGATGCTGATAATAAATATAGAAAAGTAGCGAACAAAAGCCGCTCTGATATATACCCTAGGTGGCAACAGCAAGTAATATTATGAAAGTAATACTAGAAAACCTTTGGGTTAGAAACTCACTATGTGTTAGTAAAAATTCAGGATGTTTGTGAACATATCTGGTCTTAGTAGCCTTTCTGGAGCTGAATAATATGCTATAATAGGTATAAGTTAGAAACTGAGGATAATAAATATCTTAAGATGCTATTTCTGGCAGTTTATGCAAATTATTGACTGTGTTAACTATCTGGATCTGTATTTTTTGACTTGTTGTTAGGCAATATATTCTAAATATGATCTATTTAGTGATAACAGAAAAAAATCCTAGTTGGGAGTGAGAGCAAAGTTATATTGTTCTGGGGTAGTTATAACCTATCCCTATGTAGTACATCATAATGCATTATTCCACAGTGAAGACTAGGACCTTACATGGTTAATTTTTATTTTTGTGCTATCTTTGGTGATATATAGTCATCTAAGAGATGGCAGCATTAGTAAAATACAATTTAAATAAATAGTGTGCGGTCAGGATGAGGAGCATACCAAAAGTATACACTAGCCTGGACCCATATCTCTGTCTCAGCCGCTGACAGAGCTTTGGTGTTGTATTCAAGAGGTAAAACTCCTATATATGTAAATGCTTGCTGTAGTTGTGACTATTAAGGTAAAAAAACTATATATGGGATTTCTTGCTGCACCGTTGGCCACTCATATAACATAAATGAACATAATATTTAGGCGAGTGAAAAGTTAAGTTTAACGGTTAGAATAAGCGTACTTGGATAAAACATGTTGATAATTAGTGTTGTTTAACACACTGTCTTAATTGTATATAGGTACCAAAGTAAGTAGCACTCCACATAGGTAAAGATATACACAAGTCTGCATACACAGGGAAGAAGTAACATAAGGTATGAACTTCTGACACAGAGTACCGGGGGTTAGGGAGTATGTAGTCGTCACATCACTGAGGTTAGCCACTGTCCCTCTGTCATGCTGTGGCCTATGAGTTTACCCTACACCCATTCTTCTAAGAGTCAGAAGGTAAAGAGTCTCAATTATGTAATGATCATCTGCTAGCTCAAACTTGGGATGGCTGTCTGGTCGCTTGAAGGAGAGGGGGGAGCAATAATGAGCAGACTGGTGTTGAGGCATTAGGAGCTCAAGGAGTGATCTTTTGAAGGCAGTAGAGGGGGTCAAAAACTCACATAGGAGTCCTCTGGGGTCCATTGATGGATCTCTTTTAGCGTGAACTGTTTGAGCTGATGGAGCGGGTTCCGAGGTTCCAGCCTCCTCTTCCATGCTATTGGATATGATCGTGGCTGGATAGACTAGGTATGGCCTTGCATTTTAATCCATGGATCATGGTTCTCTACATACATGCTTGCAGAGTAGTAGAGTGATCAAAAGCTTCGAGTAAGGGAAGTAGAACCTCTAGTACTTGATGTTTGAGGTCTTGATAGTGATCAGTGAGGAGCTGTTGCGCTCATGTCTCACATCGATCAATAATTAAGGCTGTCTCCATAGTGCCAGAGTAGGTAGAATAGTACTTCAATTTTCTGCAGTCATTAAAGGGACAGTTTACTAAAAAAGTTATCCCCTTTAACGTGTTCCTTATGATCCACTTTATCTGCTGGAGTGCATTAAATTGTTTACAAGTATTTCCATTACCATTATATTGGCATTTGAAATAGTTTATTTAGCCTGTGGTATCCCCACCCATCCTGAAAGTTTTTGGACTCAAGGACAAGTTGTGTTAACACAGACAGTAGAAGAAATTACACTCCCAGTGGGTTATAGAAGAGTTACGGTAATAAAATGTTAATTTTCCATTGTTCTCTCGAAGTATTGATGATTGTTTATGGACAGATATAAGATAAAGAAGCAGGTATATGTACACAATGTGATAAAGTAATGAGCTCAATTTATTAGGTTCATATACATAAATAAGCCTTTAAAAAAGCAAATTTAATACATTTTATACTCAGCAGCTGGTAAATAAAGTAATTGGAAACACATTACTGTAAAATAGTTTTTCCCTTATACTGTCCCTTTAAGGCTGGAAAGTTAGTTGGTGGGTATAGGTAGGTTATCTCATAGATTAACATGGGGGGTAGTGATAACTGATGGTAAGGCACCTGCCTGAAGTCTCAGCATTTTGGATAGCGAGGCGCCAGTCATAGATGTCACCTAAGTGGGATCCCGAGTCACCAGGTACTGATGAGCTGATGCAGTTGGGATTTACGCATCTCTCCGCGGCGGAGAGGGCCTTTAGGAGGAGGAAGCGGCTTTGCCTCTATTGTGGGTTACAGGTCCGCCTTTTAAAGTCTTGTCCTACACGGCTGGGAAACACTTGCACCTAAGGTCCTGTCGGGGGCAGACCTTGGGTGGTTTATCCTCGTCCCCGGAACTGCTAAAGGTGAAACCTTTGGTCACAGGTATCCTTTCTAGAGTAGACTCATCCATAGTCAGCCAGGCTCTTGTTGACTCCAGTGCTGCAGGCTATTTAATTGGCAGTGCTTTTGTATCAAAGCTACATCTTCCTGTGGGTCTTCTTCAACCTATTGCTAATGGTGAGCGTCTTTGGACACACCTTTCCATGGACTTTATTGTCGAGCTCCCTATTTCCAATGGCAATACTGTTATCCTAATGGTGGTTGACCGTTTTCCTAAAATGTCACATTGCATTCCATTAAAGAAGCTCCCTACCGCTCAGGAGCTTGCTTCAATTTTTGCCCGGGAGGTCTTCCGTTTACATGGCTTACCCAAGAAGATAAGAACCAAGGGAATAACCCAATAGGGGGCGCTACTAAAAACGATATATAATCAGTATGTGGGCCCACGTAACCCTATGTAGATGTTACAGACCAACAATCATAATAGTGCTAATATAAGATAACATAACATAGATGCAATATAGGTGTATGTATGCACAATATTATATACCCCAGTCCTAGATCAGGATGGAAGGCAAATACACAAAGTCCAAGATGACCCGAATTGATACAGGTATCTATCTTCTATGGAACTGGAGGCAGCACTCTATCTTCACCATCCAAAGGTTAAAAATCTAGAATCAAACACAAGGAAAGAGGCGCCGTATGTGTGAATCTGAAACAGCCAACAACAGGTATCATACATGTGCAGGATACTCGCAATGTGAAAAGGCACTCCAATGTACCTATAGGGGCAGGCTGGTATTCGCAGCAAACCAGCTGGCTGATCCGGCAAACCAGGACACCCAAGGTAAAGGGCTCTATATCTCAACGGACTGTGTACACTGGATCCAGCAATATGGGAACAGGAGCTAGGTGCAAACAAAGGCACACCACTGTGTGAATCTGTAGGGGTACACAGGTAAATATGCAGTCCGTGCAGGGTACTCACATTCTGTGGCGGCACTCAGTTGTGCCAATAGAGGCAGGCTGGCTTTCTCAGCAACCCAGCTGGCTGTGTAGGATAAGAGGCAGGATACTAGGCAGCATTCAGGATAGACAGGTAGCTCAGAAATGAACAATTGCAATGAGGATATATGATTAAAAAAGGATTTTAATAAAAATTAAAAACAATAAAATACATATATCCCTCATGCACAATAAGTAAGTGACATGCAACGCGTTTCTCTGTGTCAACCGTTTCCTCAGGCATGTGTTCAAACTCTACATAAACATCTTATAAAGACCTGAGCTACCTGTACTGCCCCACCCTTCATAACAAAAGAAACCAATCACAAAAGCCCTTTGTTTAATTGCCCATTAGTTGATACACCTGCACACTTCTCAATCCATACCCTGATAGGCTTACTGGGCTTGTACATGTGTTGTGTTGAATGGGAGGGGATACAACTAAATAGTTTTTTGAAAAAAGATACCCCTATTGTGGGTCCTAATAACATTGCTACATGTTTATTAAGATTACATATATGCTCCCGATGTGTGGCCATAAACAGATACCTCATCTTCTGAGATTAGTCTCGTTCTATCACAATAAAAATAAAAACAATTATTCGTACCTGTCCGCTGGTCCCTGGCGTAGCACATGACTGATACATAAGATATATAAATACCAAATCTTTCTATACTAGATCCTCTATGTTTCACTCAGGCTAACTGTTCGCCTAATGCACAATTTAGTTTAAGTCAATAGATCGCCACCCATATCATAAAAAGTAAACAATCCTCCGTGTTTGTTTGGCGTCTGACGTCAGCGCCGTTGATAGGCTGATCGATTCAAACTTTCTAACCAATCCTGAATGAGATACCGCTGCACACCCCCACTCGAGTGTGTCAGTGAATCCTCAAAACCGCACCAGTGGAAAAAAGGTTCTAATTGATGTCCTCGGTGCCCGCAGCCCGCTGCAAATATTAACAGAGCCCGCTCTGGTACCGATCAGTGTCGTAGGCTGGAACCTAGTGCCACATATAGACCGATTAAGGGGATACTTCTCCCGTCTCGGATCCATCAGTGGAAGGACCCGCCTCCTAACTACGTCACTCAGCTGTCAGCAACAAACTCCGTGATTACTCACACAACTGGATACACTCGTTCCTATAACCCAGAGTTACTGTTACTAGCAGCTATCTCTGTTGGTAAACCTATGGCGCAGAAAAATAACTAGTGGGTGATGATGATAAATATGGCATGAAATAAGATTATAGCCACTATATGATTCCATAAATGATTCTCTACCTAGTACCCCATTATGAGGCCCATAACTAATACGGGACATAATGACCCTTTTTAGTAGCAAAAAACACCATACTTGATGGTCCATGCCGAAACTACGTGTGTTCTCGGCTCACTCATATTTGTAACAAATGTTAGTGACAAATGTGATAATTTGTAAGAGTACAATACACTAACTTGTCTCAATAGTATTCAAACAACATTTCCTATTATAAAATACTATGTGCCAATGAATGATTCACATATTGTAGCCCTTAATACAATAACCTACCATAACCCATATATTCAACACTATTACCCATCAGTGCCAAGCAGTTAGGTGATACTCAGATGGTCATTAATTGTAAACCGCTGTATGCATATGGCCATGATAAAAAACTTCACATGTGAATAAATATAATATCATACCAATCCTCTTGCTCAAATAATACTACCCCTGCTAGTGCCATAAATGATCATAAGTCCCTACCAATAATAATCATCATCATCTCGCGCGACTGATAAAAGGTGACCAAATAATAATAAATTCACTATAATATTTTTTATCCTATCTCATTTGGCATAAGAGATATATAAAGTCATATATAAAGTAAATCAGTGAAGCTCCCTGGTCATATTAAACCAACATGCTCCTCTGAATATTAAAATAACGTGAAACCTAAACTGTCAATAACAATTATAGTGATAGTGAAAAATAATATTTTTATACGTAATAAATATACTAAATCTAAAGTAATCTAAAAAAAAAAAAAGAACTTCTCAGTTAAGGGGATATGTTGAAATCTATATATAATGTGATTTTGTTTTTATTTTATATTCCCCAAACAATATATGTGTATAATTGTGACCCTATGTGATTTTGTTTTTGTTTATATTCCTTCAATAATATATGTGAAAAATTATATCCCTATATGGGTAATAAACTAGTGATTTTAAATATGTGTATATAGAAAAGTGGGCAAATATCAACATAGGATTAAACTCCGGTTCACAAAAAAGTGCAAAAAATCATACAAAACTAGCAGTATCTATCACTTCATTGAGACCTGATGGAAACAACGTTTTGAACCTATAGATCCAATAGGTCTCTCTTTGTCTGAGTCGTGACAACCTATTATATCTGCGACTAGGTGGAATACTTTCTTAAGGGGTAATTTTAAATCTACATCTCCCTGCAGTATGTTCCTGGTAAACATGCCTAGGTACACTATGTTTCATAGATTTGTTTTTAATATTTCTAAGGTGTTCGCTCCACCTGATTCTTATTTTCCTGCAGGTTCTCCCAATATATTGGACCCCACATTCGCAGATAAGTACATATATTACATATGAAGAGTCGCAAGTTAGTCTGGAGGTTATCTGATGTTGTTCACCAGTGATTATATTACCCATAAAGCCTCTAGTGTAAAATCTTACACAACTGGTGAACAACATCAGATAACCTCCAGACTAACTTGCGACTTCATATGTAATATATGTACTTATCTGCGAATGTGGGGTCCAATATATTGGGAGAACCTGCAGGAAAATAAGAATCAGGTGGAGCGAACACCTTAGAAATATTAAAAACAAATCTATGAAACATAGTGTACCTAGGCATGTTTGCCAGGAACATACTGCAGGGAGATGTAGATTTAAAATTACCCCTTTAGAAAGTATTCCACCTAGTCGCAGATATAATAGGTTCTCACGACTCAGACAAAGAGAGACCTATTGGATCTATAGGTTCAAAACGTTGTTTCCATCAGGTCTCAATGAAGTGATAGATACTGCTAGTTTTGTATGATTTTTTGCACTTTTTTGTGAACCGGAGTTTAATCCTATGTTGATATTTGCCCACTTTTCTATATACACATATTTAAAATCACTAGTTTATTACCCATATAGGGATATCATTTTTCACATATATTATTGAAGGAATATAAACAAAAACAAAATCACATAGGGTCACAATTCTACACATATATTGTTTGGGGAATATAAAATAAAAACAAAATCACATTATATATAGATTTCAACATATCCCCTTAACTGAGAAGTTCTTTTTCTTTTTTTAGATTACTTTAGATTTAGTATATTTATTACGTATAAAAATATTATTTTTCACTATCACTATAATTGTTATTGACAGTTTAGGTTTCACGTTATTTTAATATTAAGAGGAGCATGTTGGTTTAATATGACCAGGGAGCTTCACTGATTTACTTTATATATGACTTTATATATCTCTTATGCCAAATGAGATAGGATAAAAAATATTATAGTGAATTTATTATTATTTGGTCACCTTTTATCAGTCACGCGAGATGATGATGATTATTATTGGTAGGGACTTATGATCATTTATGGCACTAGCAGGGGTAGTATTATTTGAGCAAGAGGATTGGTATGATATTATATTTATTCACATGTGAAGTTTTTTATCATGGCCATATGCATACAGCGGTTTACAATTAATGACCATCTGAGTATCACCTAACTGCTTGGCACTGATGGGTAATAGTGTTGAATATATGGGTTATGGTAGGTTATTGTATTAAGGGCTACAATATGTGAATCATTCATTGGCGCATAGTATTTTATAATAGGAAATGTTGTTTGAATACTATTGAGACAAGTTAGTGTATTGTACTCTTACAAATTATCACATTTGTCACTAACATTTGTTACAAATATGAGTGAGCCGAGAACACACGTAGTTTCGGCATGGACCATCAAGTATGGTGTTTTCTCCAACATAGGTGTGTCCGGTCCACGGCGTCATCCTTACTTGTGGGATATTCTCTTCCCCAACAGGAAATGGCAAAGAGCCCAGCAAAGCTGGTCATATGATCCCTCCTAGGCTCCGCCTACCCCAGTCATTCTCTTTGCCGTTGCACAGGCAACATCTCCACGGAGATGGCTAAGAGTTTTTTGGTGTTTAAATGTAGTTTTATTCTTCAATCAAGTGTTTGTTATTTTAAAATAGTGCTGGTATGTACTATTTACTCTGAAACAGAAAAGAGAAGAAGATTTCTGTTTGTAAGAGGAAGATGATTTTAGCAAACGTTACTAAAATCGATTGCTGTTTCCACACAGGACTGTTGAGATGAAGTAACTTCAGTTGGGGGAAGCAGTTGGCAGACTTTTCTGCCTGAGGTATGACTGGCCACATTTCTAACACGACTTGGTAATGCTGGAAGGCTGTCATTTTCCCTATGGGGACCGGTAAGCCATTTTCTTAGATTAAGTAAAAGAATAAAGGCTTTATAAGGGCTTAAAAAACTGGTAGACATTTTTCTGGGCTAAAACGATTACTTTGCTAAGCATATTTGACAGATTATAGCTCTTTATAGTTATTATAATCTTGGGGATTGTTGTTAAAAAACGGCAGGCACTGTATGGACACCTTTTTCAGATGGGGGCCTTCTCTAGTCATAGGCAGAGCCTCATTTTCGCGCCACTAATGCGCAGTTGTTTTTGGAAGGCAAGGCATGCAGATGCATGTGTGAGGAGCTAAGATCCACTGAAAAAGCTTATAGAAGGCGTCATTTGATGGGTCTCAGCAAAGCAGATTCCTGGGACTGTATAGGGGTTAAATGTAAAAACGGCTCCGGTTCCGTTATTTTAAGGGTTAAAGCTTTCAAATTTGGTGTGCAATACTTTTAAGGCTTTAAGACACTGTGGTGAAATTTTGGTGAATTTTGAACAATTGCTTCATACTTTTTCGCATATTCAGTAATAAAGTGTGTTCTGTTTAAAATTTAAAGTGACAGTAATGGTTTTATTTTAAAACGTTTTTTGTGCTTTGTTGACAAGTTTAAGCCTGTTTAACATGTCTGAACCATCAGATAAACGATGTTCTATATGTATGAAAGCCAATGTGTCTCCCCATTTAAATATATGTGATAATTGTGACATGGTGTCCAAACAAAGTAGGGACAATGATGCCACAGATAATAATAGTGCCCAAGATGATTCTTCAGATGAGGGGAGTAAGCATGGTACTGCATCACCCCCTTCTGTGTCTACACCAGTTTTGCCCACACAAGAGGCCCCTAGTACATCTAGTGCGCCAATACTTATTACAATGCAACAATTAACGGCTGTTATGGATAATTCTATTGCAAATATTTTATCTAAAATGCCTACTTATCAAAGAAAGCGCGATTGCTCTGTTTTAAACACTGAAGAGCAAGAGGACGCTGATGATAACGTTTCTGACATACCCTCACACCAATCTGAAGGGGCCAGGAGGGAGGTTTTGTCTGAGGGAGAAATTTCAGATCCAGGAAAAATTTCTCAACAAGCTGAACCTGATGTTGTAACATTTAAATTTAAATTAGAACATCTCCGCGCACTGCTTAAGGAGGTATTATCTACTCTGGATGATTGTGACAATTTGGTCATTCCAGAGAAATTATGTAAGATGGACAAGTTCCTAGAGGTTCCGGTGCCCCCCGATGTTTTTCCTATACCCAAGTGGGTGGCGGACATAGTAAAGGAATGGGAAAGGCCCGGCATACCTTTTGTTCCTCCCCCTATATTTAAGAAATTATTTCCTATAGTCGACCCCAGAAAGGACTTATGGCAGACAGTCCCTAAGGTCGAGGGGGCGGTCTCTACTCTAAACAAACGCACTACTATTCCCATAGAAGATAGTTGTGCTTTTAAAGATCCTATGGATAAAAAATTAGAGGGTTTGCTTAAAAAAATGTTTGTTCAGCAAGGTTACCTTCTTCAACCAATTTCATGCATTGTTCCTGTCACTACGGCAGCGTGTTTCTGGTTCGAAGAACTAGAAAAGTCGCTCAATAAAGAATCTTCGTATGAGGAGGTTATGGACAGAGTTCATGCACTTAAATTGGCTAACTCTTTTATTCTAGATGCCGCTTTGCAATTAGCTAGATTAGCGGCGAAAAATTCAGGGTTTGCTATCGTGGTGCGCAGAGCGCTCTGGCTAAAGTCTTGGTCAGCGGATGTGTCTTCCAAGACAAAATTGCTTAACATCCCTTTCAAGGGCAAAACACTGTTTGGTCCTGATTTGAAAGAGATTATTTCAGACATCACCGGAGGAAAGGGCCACGCCCTTCCTCAGGATAGGTCTTTTAAGGCTAGAAATAAGCCTAATTTTCGTCCCTTTCGCAGAAACGGACCAGCCTCTACTTCTACATCCTCTAAGCAAGAGGGTAATACTTCTCAACCCAAACCAGCCTGGAGACCGATGCAAGGCTGGAACAAGGGTAAGCAGGCCAAGAAGCCTGCCACTGCTACCAAAACAGCATGAAGGGATGGCCCCCGATCCGGGACCGGATCTGGTGGGGGGCAGACTTTCTCTCTTTGCTCAGGCCTGGGCAAGAGATGTTCAGGATCCTTGGGCATTAGAAATAGTTTCTCAAGGTTATCTCCTGGAATTCAAGGAACTACCCCCAAGGGGAAGGTTCCACAGGTCTCAATTATCTTCAAACCAAATAAAAAGACAGGCATTCTTACATTGTGTAGAAGACCTGTTAAAGATGGGAGTAATTCATCCAGTTCCAATAAGAGAACAAGGGATGGGGTTTTACTCCAACCTGTTCATAGTTCCCAAAAAAGGGGGAACATTCAGACCAATTCTAGATCTCAAGATCCTAAACAAATTTCTCAGGGTTCCATCGTTCAAAATGGAAACCATTCGAACGATCCTTCCTACCATCTAGGAAGGTCAATTTATGACCACGGTGGATTTAAAGGATGCGTACCTCCATATTCCTATCCACAAGGAACATCATCAGTTCCTAAGGTTCGCTTTTCTGGACAAGCATTACCAGTTTGTGGCACTTCCATTCGGATTAGCCACTGCTCCGAGAATTTTCACAAAGGTACTAGGGTCCCTTCTAGCGGTTCTAAGACCAAGGGGCATTGCAGTAGTACCGTACTTGGACGACATCCTGATTCAAGCGTCGTCTCTGTCAAAAGCAAAGGCTCATACGGACATCATCCTAGCCTTTCTCAGATCTCACGGATGGAAAGTGAACATAGAAAAAAGTTCTCTTTCCCCGTCAACAAGAGTTCCCTTCTTGGGAACAATAATAGACTCCTTAGAAATGAGGATTTTTCTGACAGAGGTCAGAAAATCAAAACTTCTAAGCTCTTGTCAAGTTCTTCATTCTGTTCTTCGTCCTTCCATAGCGCAGTGCATGGAAGTAATAGGATTGATGGTTGCAGCAATGGACATAGTTCCTTTTGCACGAATTCATCTAAGACCATTACAACTGTGCATGCTCAGACAGTGGAATGGGGATTATACAGACTTGTCTCCGACGATTCAAGTAGATCAAAGGACCAGAGATTCACTCCGTTGGTGGCTAATCCTGGACAACCTGTCACAGGGAATGAGCTTCCGCAGACCAGAGTGGGTCATTGTCACGAACGACGCCAGTCTGGTGGGCTGGGGCGAGGTCTGGGAACCCCTGAAAGCTCAGGGTCTATGGTCTCGGGAAGAATCTCTTCTCCCGATAAACATTCTGGAACTGAGAGCGATATTCAATGCTCTCAAAGCTTGGCCTCATCTAGCAAAGGCCAAATTCATAAGGTTTCAATCAGACAACATGACGACAGTTGCATATATCAACCATCAGGGGGGAACAAGGAGTTCCCTGGCGATGGAGGAAGTGACCAAGATAATTCAATGGGTGGAGGATCACTCCTGCCACTTGTCTGCAATCCACATCCCAGGAGTGGAAAATTGGGAAGCGGATTTTCTGAGTCGTCAGACATTCCATCCGGGGGAGTGGGAACTCCACCCGGAAATCTTTGCCCAAATAACTCAATTATGGGGCATTCCAGACATGGATCTGATGGCGTCTCGTCAGAACTTCAAGGTTCCTTGTTACGGGTCCAGATCCAGGGATCCCAAGGCGACTCTAGTAGATGCACTAGTAGCACCTTGGACCTTCAACCTAGCTTATGTTTTCCCACCGTTTCCTCTCATTCCCAGGCTGGTAGCCAGGATCAACCAGGAGAGGGCTTCGGTGATCTTGATAGCTCCTGCGTGGCCACGCAGGACTTGGTATGCAGACCTGGTGAATATGTCATCGGCTCCACCATGGAAGCTACCTTTGAGACAGGACCTTCTTGTTCAAGGTCCATTCGAACATCCGAATCTGGTTTCTCTCCAACTGACTGCTTGGAGATTGAACGCTTGATTTTATCAAAGCGTGGGTTTTCAGATTCTGTAATAGATACTCTGATTCAGGCTAGAAAGCCTGTGACTAGAAAAATTTACCATAAGATATGGAAAAAATATATCTGTTGGTGTGAATCTAAAGGATTCCCATGGAACAAGATAAAAATTCCTAGGATTTTATCCTTTCTACAAGAGGGTTTGGAGAAGGGATTATCTGCAAGTTCTCTGAAGGGACAGATTTCTGCGTTATCTGTTTTACTTCACAAAAGGCTGGCAGCTGTGCCAGACGTTCAAGCGTTTGTTCAGGCTCTGGTTAGAATCAAGCCTGTTTACAGACCTTTGACTCCTCCCTGGAGTCTTAATCTAGTTCTTTCAGTTCTTCAAGGGGTTCCGTTTGAACCCTTACATTCCGTAGATATTAAGTTATTATCTTGGAAAGTTTTGTTTTTGGTTGCAATTTCTTCTGCTAGAAGAGTTTCTGAGTTATCTGCTCTGCAGTGTTCTCCGCCCTATCTGGTGTTCCATGCAGATAAGGTGGTTTTGCGTACTAAGCCTGGTTTTCTTCCGAAAGTTGTGTCCAACAAGAATATTAACCAGGAGATAGTTGTACCTTCTTTGTGCCCGAATCCAGTTTCAAAGAAGGAACGTTTGTTACACAATTTGGACGTAGTCCGTGCTCTAAAATTATATTTAGAGGCCACTAAAGATTTCAGACAAACTTCTTCTTTGTTTGTTGTTTATTCTGGTAAAAGGAGAGGTCAAAAAGCAACTTCTACCTCTCTTTCTTTTTGGCTTAAAAGCATTATCCGTTTGGCTTATGAGACTGCCGGACGGCAGCCTCCTGAAAGAATCACAGCTCACTCCACTAGGGCTGTGGCTTCCACATGGGCCTTCAAGAACGAGGCTTCTGTTGACCAGATATGTAAGGCAGCGACTTGGTCTTCACTGCACACTTTTGCCAAATTTTACAAATTTGATACTTTTGCTTCTTCAGAGGCTATTTTTGGGAGAAAGGTTTTGCAAGCCGTGGTGCCTTCCATTTAGGTGACCTGATTTGCTCCCTCCCTTCATCCGTGTCCTAAAGCTTTGGTATTGGTTCCCACAAGTAAGGTTGACGCCGTGGACCGGACACACCTATGTTGGAGAAAACAGAATTTATGCTTACCTGATAAATTACTTTCTCCAACGGTGTGTCCGGTCCACGGCCCGCCCTGGTTTTTTTAATCGGGTCTGATGAATTATTTTCTCTAACTACAGTCACCACGGTATCATATGGTTTCTCCTATGCATATTTCCTCCTGTACGTCGGTCGAATGACTGGGGTAGGCGGAGCCTAGGAGGGATCATATGACCAGCTTTGCTGGGCTCTTTGCCATTTCCTGTTGGGGAAGAGAATATCCCACAAGTAAGGATGACGCCGTGGACCGGACACACCGTTGGAGAAAGTAATTTATCAGGTAAGCATAAATTCTGTTTTTTGCTACTAAAAAAGGTCATTATGTCCCGTATTGGTTATGGGCCTCATAATGGGGTACTAGGCAGAGAATCATTTATGGAATCATATAGTGGCTATAATCTTATTTCATGCCATATTTATCATCATCACCCACTAGTTATTTTTCTGCACCATAGGTTTACCAACAGAGATAGCTGCTAGTAACAGTAACTCTGGGCTATAGGAACGAGTATATCCAGTTGTGTGAGTAATCACGGAGTTTGTTGCTGACAGCTGAGTGACGTAGTTAGGAGGCGGGTCCTTCCACTGATGGATCCGAGACGAGAGAAGTATCCCCTTAATCGGTCTATATGTGGCACTAGGTTCCAGCCTACGACACTGATCGGTACCAGAGCAAGCTCTGTTAATATTTGCAGCGGGCTGCGGGGCACCGAGGACATCAATTATAACCTTTTTTCCAATGGTGCGGTTTTGAGGATTCACTGACACACTCGAGTGGGGGTGTGCAGTGGTATCTCATTCAGGATTGGTTAGAAAGTTTGAATCGATCAGCCTATCAACGGCGCTGACGTCAAACGCCAAACAAACAGGGAGGATTGTTTACTTTTTATGATATGGGTGGCGATCTATTGACTTAAACTAAATTGTGCATTAGGCGAACAGTTAGCCTGAGTGAAACATAGAGGATCTAGTATAGAAAGATTTGGTATTTATATATCTTATGTATCAGTCATGTGCTACGCCAGGGACCAGCGGACAGGTACGAATAATTGTATTTATTTTTATTGTGATAGAACAAGACTAATCTCAGAAGATGAGGTATCTGTTTATGGCCACACATCGGGAGCATATATGTAATCTTAATAAACATGTAGCAATGTTATTAGGACCCACAATAGGGGTATCTTTTTTCAAAAAACTATTTAGTTGTATCCCCTCCCATTCAACACAACACATGTACAAGCCCAGTAAGCCTATCAGGGTATGGATTGAGAAGTGTGCAGGTGTATCAACTAATGGGCAATTAAACAAAGGGCTTTTGTGATTGGTTTCTTTTGTTATGAAGGGTGGGGTAGTACAGGTAGCTCAGGTCTTTATAAGATGTTTATGTAGAGTTTGAACACATGCCTGAGGAAACGGTTGACACCGAGAAACGCGTTGCATGTCACTTACTTATTGTGCATGAGGGATATATGTATTTTATTGTTTTTAATTTTTATTAAAATCCTTTTTTAATCATATATCCTCATTGTAATTGTTCATTTCTGAGCTACCTGTCTATCCTGAATGCTGCATAGTATCCTGCCTCTTATCCTACACAGCCAGCTCGGTTGCTGAGAAAGTGTCAGACTGGGGTAGCCAGTTTGTCTCCAGATTTTGGCGTTCCTTTTGTGCTCAAATGGGTATCCAGCTTTCCTTCTCCTCAGCATATCACCCTCAATCCAATGGGGCTGTGGAATGGTCTAATGAAACTCTGGAACAGTTCCTCCGTTGCTATGTCTCAGTTCACCACAATAATTGGTCTGAATTGTTACCTTCGGCAGAGTTCTCTCGTAATAGTGCTATTAATGCTTCCTCCCAGTTATCCCCATTCATGGCGAATTATGGGTTTCATCCTTCCTTGTTGCCCGATTCATTCATGTCTCAGGGTATTTTCCGGCTTTGGAAGAGCATCTCCGGCAACTCAGTTCCACGTGAGTGCAGATTCAGGATTGCCTTCATAGTTCTATGCAGCGCCAAAAGTTCCAGGCTGATCGTAGGCATCTGCCCACACCTTCCTACCAGGTTGGTGAGAGGGTTTGGCTGTCCTCTCAAAACTTGAACCTTTGTGTGCCTTCCAATAAACTGGCTCCTCGTTATGTTGGTTCTTTTCGGATACTCCGACGGGTCAATCCTGTGGTTTACGCTCTTGACCTTCCTCCTGCAATGCACATCTCCAATGTTTTTCATGTCTTCCTTTTGAAACCATTGGTTTGTAATCGGTTTACCACTGTGTTGCCTCGTCCCCATTCTATCTCTGTTGACAACCATGACGAATATGAGGTCAGCAGCATTATTGACTCTCGTATGTCCAGGGGCCGCGTACAGTATTTGTTCACTGGAGGGGCTATGGTCCTGAGGAGCGTTCATGGGTTCCCCCCTCTGATGTTCATGCTCCCGTCCTCCTCCGTGCCTTCCATGCCCATTTCCTCAATAAGCCTTTTGTCCTCCTGCGGGGGAGGGGTTGTTAAGGGGTGGGTACTGTCAGGGTTTTTTCCCTGCTTTGTTTGCCATTTGCTGCTGGTAGCCATTTTGCTTACCTTTTCTTGCTGAATCTGGTGCAGAGTGTGTGATGCTGCTTATTTCCTGCATGCCCTCTTATGGCCAGACTGTTATACATCATCTGTGTGAGACAGGTTGCATTCTCAGAATTGTGATGTCCTCACTTATTATTTAAAGGGCCTCTGTTCAGTATGCTTTGCCCTTGCATTGTCTCAGACCTGTTTGTGAGTTCCTGTTCCTGTGTATTACCTGGCTGTCTGACGTCCCTCCTGGTTCCTGACTCGACTCGTCTGACTACCAGCTCTGGCTTTGACTCCTGGCTTGTTATTTGACTTGTGGACTTTTTATTATTTCTTTGTTATTAATAAAGGTGTGATTATTTTTGCACTTCTCGTTTCAATCTGATTCCTGGCACCCTGACATTGGCTTTTTCATATGATCTTCCTTATCTTATTTTTCATCAGGATAAGGCAGTTCTCAGAGCTAAATTTGATGTATTGCCTATATTTGTGTGTTCTGATAATATCAGTCAGAAAATAGTTGTTCTTTCTTTGTACCCTTATCCTAAGAATTCTTCCGAGAGAACTTTGCATAATCTGGATGTTGGACATTGAAATATTATGTTGACACTACCAAGGATTTCAGACAAACTTCTAGTTTGTTCGTTCATTTTTCTGGTTACAGGAAAAGGAAGAAAGTTTCTGCTGTTTCTTTGGCTTTTTGGTTTAAGCTTCTGATACATAAGGCTTACTTGGAGGCAGGCCAATCTCCATCTAATTTGGCATAGTTCCACCTAGATTACTTGTGGACTTCACAGCTTGGATATTAGTTCCTAGGAGTAATGGATTGTGGACTCTCACCACCTTTATGAAAAAAATATAATTTATGCTTACTTTATAAATTAATTTCTTTCATGTTGGTGAGAGTCCATGAGCCCCGTCCAATTATTTTCTACTGTGATTGTTTATTTCTTCTGCAGTTGAGTATGCACCTCTTTTCCCTGCTCTATTTTTAATTCCTCTTATTTTCTTTTCCTGTCTGCTTCTTTTCTAGCTTGGCTATACTTCAGACTAGTTTCCAGTAAGGTGGGAGGGGTTTTAAGATTTCTGGGAGTTTTGGAAACTTTGCCTCCTCCTAGTGGCCAAGAGTATAATTCCCAGGAGTAATGAATTGCGGACTCTCACCACCTTTATACAATCCTTTAGCAATCCCTTTCTTAAAATCATACTTTCATTTTCGTTATAGTAATTGTCTTTTTTTAATGGCAATTCTTTTGGCAATCCTGTCATCATGATTGAGATTTCACAGTTTGCCATTCCGTCTTGTTTGTTGGTATCTATGATCGTGCACTTTCACCACCATGAAAAAATGTAGCAGGTAAGCATAAATTATTTTTTCTAGATCTTGCAGTGGTGATTTTTTTTTTCTTGGGTACCCAAGAAATGTTGTTAGTGGTACTGCTTATCACAAGTATGTATATTAAATACATATACTTATGTAAATATCAGTCCTGCTCACTACTGACAAACTATACAAAAGCGTTAACATCTTGGATAATGTCCATTTTGCCCTTTTACCTGACATTTTTTTGCATTAGTAGGCAAATCATTAAGCAAAAGTACATAAACAGTATGTAAAAGAAAGCCAATGCAGAATTTTGTGACACAATGGCCTCTAGTTATCAAAGTCTGGCGGACCTGATCCGACAGTGTGGATCAGATCCGCCAGACTTTGCTGAATACGGCGAGCAATATGCTCGCCGTATTCAGCATTGCACCAGCAGCTCACAAGAGCTGCTGGTGCAACGCCGCCCCCTGCTGACTCGCGCGCAATCGGCCACCAGCAGGGGGGTGTCAATCAACCCGATCGTACTAGATCGGGTTGATTTTCGGCAATGTCTGTCCACCTGATGTCTTTGTGACCGCTGCTTCATAACTGCTGTTTCTGGCGAGCCTGCAAGCTCGCCAGAAACACGGGGCATCAAGCTCCATACGGAGATTGATACATATGCCCCAATATTTTTACTGTTTTTCAGCTACCAATAATCAGCAACAATGAAAGTCTGCTTTTTTTCCACTTGTTTATAGTTTCATACGGCTAGATTTGGAGTTTGGCGGTAAAAGGGCTGTTAACGCTCCGCGGGTTTTTTTCTGGCCGCACCATAAATTTAACTCTGGTATCGAGAGTTCAAACAAATGCTGCGTTAGGCTCCAAAAAAGGAGCGTAGAGCATATTTACCGCAAATGCAACTCTCGATACCAGAGTTGCTTACGGACGCGGCCGGCCTCAAAAACGTGCTCGTGCACGATTCTCCCATAGGAAACAATGGGGCTGTTTGAGCTGAAAAAAAACCTAACACCTGCAAAAAAGCAGCGTTCAGCTCCTAACGCAGCCACATTGTTTCCTATGGGGAAACACTTCCTACGTCTGCACCTAACACTCTAACATGTACCCCGAGTCTAAACACCCCTAACCTTACACTTATTAACCCCTAATCTGCCGCCCCCGCTATCGCTGACCCCTGCATTACACTTTTAACCCCTAATCTGCCGCTCCGTAAACCGCCGCCACCTACGTTATCCCTATGTACCCCTAATCTGCTGCCCTAACATCGCCGACCCCTATGTTATATTTATTAACCCCTAATCTGCCCCCCACAACGTCGCCGACACCTACCTACACTTATTAACCCCTAATCTGCCGAGCGGACCTGAGCGCTACTATAATAAAGTTATTAACCCCTAATCCGCCTCACTAACCCTATCATAAATAGTATTAACCCCTAATCTGCCCTCCCTAACATCGCCGACACCTACCTTCAATTATTAACCCCTAATCTGCCGACCGGAGCTCACCGCTATTCTAATAAATGTATTAACCCCTAAAGCTAAGTCTAACCCTAACACTAACACCCCCTAAGTTAAATATAATTTTTATCTAACGAAATAAATTAACTCTTATTAAATAAATGATTCCTATTTAAAGCTAAATACTTACCTGTAAAATAAATCCTAATATAGCTACAATATAAATTACATTTATATTATAGCTATTTTAGGATTAATATTTATTTTACAGGCAACTTTGTAATTATTTTAACCAGGTACAATAGCTATTAAATAGTTAAGAACTATTTAATAGTTACCTAGTTAAAATAATTACAAATTTACCTGTAAAATAAATCCTAACCTAAGATATAATTAAACCTAACACTACCCTATCAATAAAATAATTAAATAAACTACCTACAATTACCTACAATTAACCTAACACTACACTATCAATAAATTAATTAAACACAATTGCTACAAATAAATACAATTAAATAAACTAAACTAAAGTACAAAAAATAAAAAAGAACTAAGTTACAGAAAATAAAAAAATATTTACAAACATAAGAAAAATATTACAACAATTTTAAAATAATTACACCTACTCTAAGCCCCCTAATAAAATAACAAAGACCCCCAAAATAAATAATTCCCTACCCTATTCTAAAATACAAAAATTACAAGCTCTTTTACCTTACCAGCCCTGAACAGGGCCCTTTGCGGGGCATGCCCCAAGAATTTCAGCTCTTTTGCCTGTAAAAAAAAACATACAATACCCCCCCCCAACATTACAACCCACCACCCACATACCCCTAATCTAACCCAAACCCCCTTAAATAAACCTAACACTAATCCCCTGAAGATCTTCCTACCTTGTCTTCACCATCCAGGTATCACCGATCCGTCCTGGCTCCAAGATCTTCATCCAACCCAAGCGGGGGTTGGCGATCCATAATCCGGTGCTCCAAAGTCTTCCTCCTATCCGGCAAGAAGAGGACATCCGGACCGGCAAACATCTTCTCCAAGCGGCATCTTCTATGTTCTTCCATCCGATGACGACCGGCTCCATCTTGAAGACCTCCAGCGCGGATCCATCCTCTTCTTCCGACGACTAGACGACGAATGACGGTTCCTTTAAGGGACGTCATCCAAGATGGCGTCCCTCGAATTCCAATTGGCTGATAGGATTCTATCAGCCAATCGGAATTAAGGTAGGAATATTCTGATTGGCTGATGGAATCAGCCAATCAGAATCAAGTTCAATCCGATTGGCTGATCCAATCAGCCAATCAGATTGAGCTCGCATTCTATTGGCTGTTCCGATCAGCCAATAGAATGCGAGCTCAATCTGATTGGCTGATTGGATCAGCCAATCGGATTGAACTTGATTCTGATTGGCTGATTCCATCAGCCAATCAGAAAATTCCTACCTTAATTCCGATTGGCTGATAGAATCCTATCATCCAATCGGAATTCGAGGGACGCCATCTTGGATGACGTCCCTTAAAGGAACCGTCATTCGACGTCTAGTCGTCGGAAGAAGAGGATGGATCCGCGCTGGAGGTCTTCAAGATGGAGCCGGTCGTCATCGGATGGAAGAACATAGAAGATGCCGCTTGGAGAAGATGTTTGCCGGTCCGGATGTCCTCTTCTTGCCGGATAGGAGGAAGACTTTGGAGCACCGGATTATGGATCGCCAACCCCCGCTTGGGTTGGATGAAGATCTTGGAGCCAGGACGGATCGGTGATACCTGGATGGTGAAGACAAGGTAGGAAGATCTTCAGGGGATTAGTGTTAGGTTTATTTAAGGGGGTTTGGGTTAGATTAGGGGTATGTGGGTGGTGGGTTGTAATGTTGGGGGGGGGTATTGTATGTTTTTTTTTACAGGCAAAAGAGCTGAAATTCTTGGGGCATGCCCCGCAAAGGGCCCTGTTCAGGGCTGGTAAGGTAAAAGAGCTTGTAATTTTTGTATTTTAGAATAGGGTAGGGAATTATTTATTTTGGGGGTCTTTGTTATTTTATTAGGGGGCTTAGAGTAGGTGTAATTAGTTTAAAATTGTTGTAATATTTTTCTTATGTTTGTAAATATTTTTTTATTTTCTGTAACTTAGTTCTTTTTTATTTTTTGTACTTTAGATAGTTTATTTAATTGTATTTATTTGTAGCAATTGTGTTTAATTAATTTATTGATAGTGTAGTGTTAGGTTAATTGTAGGTAATTGTAGGTAGTTTATTTAATTATTTTATTGATAGGGTAGTGTTAGGTTTAATTATATCTTAGGTTAGGATTTATTTTACAGGTAAATTTGTAATTATTTTAACTAGGTAACTATTAAATAGTTCTTAACTATTTAATAGCTATTGTACCTGGTTAAAATAATTACAAAGTTGCCTGTAAAATAAATATTAATCCTAAAATAGCTATAATATAAATGTAATTTATATTGTAGCTATATTAGGATTTATTTTACAGGTAAGTATTTAGCTTTAAATAGGAATCATTTATTTAATAAGAGTTAATTTATTTCGTTAGATAAAAATTATATTTAACTTAGGGGGGTGTTAGTGTTAGGGTTAGACTTAGCTTTAGGGGTTAATACATTTATTAGAATAGCGGTGAGCTCCGGTCGGCAGATTAGGGGTTAATAATTGAAGGTAGGTGTCGGCGATGTTAGGGAGGGCAGATTAGGGGTTAATACTATTTATGATAGGGTTAGTGAGGCGGATTAGGGGTTAATAACTTTATTATAGTAGCGCTCAGGTCCGCTCGGCAGATTAGGGGTTAATAAGTGTAGGTAGGTGTCGGCGACGTTGTGGGGGGCAGATTAGGGGTTAATAAATATAACATAGGGGTCAGCGATGTTAGGGGCAGCAGATTAGGGGTACATAGGGATAACGTAGGTGGCGGCGATTTGCGGTCGGAAGATTAGGGGTTAATTATTTTAAGTAGCTTGCGGCGACGTTGTGGGGGGCAAGTTAGGGGTTAATAAATATAATATAGGGGTCGGCGGGGTTAGGGGCAGCAGATTAGGGGTACATAAGTATAACGTAGGTGGCGGTCGGCAGATTAGGGGTTAAAAATTTTAATCGAGTGGCGGCGATGTGGGGGGACCTCGGTTTAGGGGTACATAGGTAGTTTATGGGTGTTAGTGTACTTTAGGGTACAGTAGTTAAGAGCTTTATAAACCGGCGTTAGCCAGAAAGCTCTTAACTCCTGCTTTTTTCAGGCGGCTGGAATCTTGTCGTTAGAGCTCTAACGCTCACTGCAGAAACGACTCTAAATACCGGCGTTAGAAAGATCCCATTGAAAAGATAGGCTACGCAAATGGCGTAGGGGGATCTGCGGTATGGAAAAGTCGCGGCTGAAAAGTGAGCGTTAGACCCTTTAATCACTGACTCCAAATACCAGCGGGCGGCCAAAACCAGCGTTAGGAGCCTCTAACGCTGGTTTTGACGGCTACCGCCGAACTCTAAATCTAGGCCATAGTTTTTAGAGTTTTACAGATATTTCCTGTGAAAAGTTTTTCAAAAAAAATAGCAGAGAAGTTGTGAAATTTAAACTTGTGATCATTCTGTATTTAGAAGGTTTAATAAACACAAGAGGAGCTTATGAAAGAGGACAAAACAAAACAGATTCATTTTCTTTCTTTTACTTATAGAGGATGAAATATATGATTGACAAAAGCCTTCTAAATACCTGTAGAAACATTAACAAAATATTTTAGCTATATAGTAGCTTGGGATGTTTAGCTCCTGGAATTACTTCAGAATTATGTTGTTTTTTTAAATAAATATTCATTAAATATCAAAAAATATATAAGAATTAACTAATTCCAAACTCTGTACTATAGATTTATACAATAAATGGAGTGTTATGACGTGGGACAGCGATGGGGGCAAAATTTGCCCCTTCCTATGCCAACCTATTCATGGGCTGGTGGGAGCTGTCCCACGTCTTTGGAGATAGTAATCCATTTAAAGGAGAGATAATTCAATATCATCGTTATATTGATGATCTGTTTTTCATTCTGGACTGTGATGCTGCAAGGGCAGATCTTTTCTGTCAATATCTCAATTGTAACCAGCAAGGTATTGAGTTTACGGGCACACACAGCCAAAACAGTGTGAATTTTCTTGACCTCACAGTCCAGGGTGGGGAAATTGGATCCCACATACAGACTAAGATGTATAGGAAGGAAACTGCGGGAAATACCCTACTACAATTTGAATCCTGTCACCCACGACATGTCCTGAGGGGGATACCAAAAGGAGAATATATCCGTATCGAAAGGAATTGTTCTAAAGAAAGTGAATATCAGTACCAGGCTAGTGAGGCTACAACTAGATTTAGACAGCGAGGGTATAGGGAGAAAATCCTTACCACAGCAAAAGAAGATGTGGATAAGATTCCTAGAGAACAGTTACTCCAATATAAATAAAAAAAAACACAGAGGCAATGATGATGATTTGAGTAAAATCAAGTTTATTACTACATATAGTGTAGAATACACTAAAATATGTAATATAATCAAGGAATCTCTTCCGATTTTGTACTCTGATCCAATTATTAAAGAAATTTTGAATGCAGGATGTGAATTTATCCCCAGGAGAGCAAAAACTTTGGCCAACCATTTGTCGCCTTCAGATATGAAACCCAAGAAGAACAAATGCTGGTTAAAACAGAAAAAGGGATGTTTCAAATGTAGACGTCCCGTTTGCAAAACCTGTAGTTTCATATGTGAGGGCGACAAATTTGTTTCTAGCACAACCCAAATGGAATATGATATTAGATTTTTTATCAACTGTGCAACTACACATGTCGTCTTTCTTCTGACCTGTGACCTTTGTAAAATTCAATATACAGGGGAAAAAAAACGATCCTTAAAAGATAGATTTTTGCAACATCTAAGGTCTGTTGAGGATGTAGATAGTGACACACCAGTATCAAGACATTTCAAGACAAAACACAACTCAGATGTTTCTTCCCTTAAGATACAGGCAATTGATCATATCACAAAATGGAAGAGAGGAGGAAATAGGGAAACATTGCTGAACAAAAAGGAGATTTTCTGGATGTTTAGATTGCAAACTAGTGAACCATATGGGCTAAACATCAGACGTGATCTTGATGTCTTTACTTAAACATGTTAATATTTATATCAGTAAATTGATCTGTATCTTGAAAAGTGGTAACATTATATTGTTTGAATATATATTACATGGAAGTGTTGTTACAACAATATTCTTTTGTGCTTTCTATATGTCCTGTTTGAGAAATAGGAATTTGAATGTGGAAATTCCAAGACTTTAGTCAGGATTTATTTAAATTTATTTTTATTTTTATTTTTTAGCAAGTTAGGAAAGTAGTCAAATGGTAATATATCTAGGACATATAGGAAAGTATTCATATGGTAATATATGTTGGACATGTTCATAGGTTATACTATATGTTTCACAAAATGTTTACTATGTTGTAAAATTTGTTTGCTCTAACAGTGGAAATAGGTAACCAATCAGGTATATATTTAGTGTGATGTCATGATCTAGCTCAGCCTTTAAAGAGGCGTCTGAGCTGATCCCCAGATAAGCAGTGATCAAGTGCACCTGGTGCACGAAACATGTCTGCATGGGGATCTGCTCACTTGCCTGATTTATAGAGTTATTTGCTGGCTCTGTACAGGACATTCTAATAGTGTCCTTTTTTAAAGCTTTTTGGAATAAAGTTGTTCTTTACTTTTTAACCTGCTGCCTGGAACTCAACATTATTTTGCTATTCACGTACAGTGCTTTTTACAGCACTTCCAGCATTATATTCCTCTCTCTCAGAGCGCCTTTTCTACACTTTGTACTTTGTTCTGTTTTCTGGCGTGTGTGGCTGTCACGCAAGAAAAGGCTGCCTACCTGATTGGATAGCTGAACACAGGGGTGTGTCCCCCGCCCACTCTCCATAGTGCCGGGCTCCGTTCACTTCACCGCACAGCGAGAGGAGCGCAGTTTACACACACAGTGAAATACTCGTGTTTATATATATACACACACAGCTATATTCTTGCATGTCCCACATTTCCATAGAACACATGAATTCCATTCAATAACATTCAAAAATAGCTCACTATTATTAGGAACTATTAAAAATTAATACTAAAATTAAAATAGAAGACAGTCAAATGTTTTTAAGGTTATGCTATTACTGAATAAATACAGCAGAAAATATGCAGAATGTCTATTACCTTTTTCATTATATATATATATATATATATATATATATATATATATATATATATATATATATATATATATATATATTCATGTAATTAAAAATGAGGAAATAAACTCCCAAATGTTTATCTTCTAATAGAAACAAATACTTAAATATCACAGTAACTGATAGTTATTCCACAAAGCTAAAACATTTTTTAAAGACTGATACTAAAAATTAAGGTTTATATATTTTATTTTGGGGGGGGGTTCAAATACAAGCCCATTCCAGTTTATATGAAAACTAGTAAAAAAAAATATATTATTGTGTATTTCTTTTTAAAAGACACGATGAGTCCACGGATTTCATCCTTATTTGTGGGATATCGCCTCCTGGTCAGCAGGAGGAGGCAAAGAGCACCACAGCAGAGCTATATATATAGCTCCTCCCTTCCCTCCCCCCAGTCATTCTCTTTGCCTGTGTTAGTGATAGGAAGAAGTAAAGTGAGTGTTAGTTTAGATTCTTCAATCAAAAGTTTTTTATTTTTAAAATGGTACCAGTGAGTGCTATTTTATTTAGGGTGTAGCCGTATTCCTTGTCAGCCTCTAGAGTAGAGCTACAGGTGGCTTTAAAGCAATGGGAACTGGTGGGATTAAATTCTCACTGCGCCTCCCATATTGAGTGCTGCCCTTCAGTAAATGGTCTTAGAATATATTAACTAAGACCCTGTATGTCTCCACAGAACTGCAGGAGGGAGAAGGCCTCTTGATCCTGTGGGATCGGTCATGCTGTCGCTTAGCATAGAGGTATGTGCAGTCATTTGTTTCTCTGGGACATAGATTAACTCAGAACAGACTGTGTATTTTCCTTTCTGACAAGAGGGGTTGTAAACTTTTATTTAGGGTTTCCCTCATTTCTCTGTGAGTATCAAAAGATGTCAGACCATAACCTGTTATGGGCTTTCCCTGTATATTAGCCCTTTATTGGTGGTGCTGTGGGCGAGACGCTGGGGAATTTGATTATCAGGGTTTATACTCTGGTGTAGGCAGTGAGTTTTTTACTGGAGTCGATGTTGAACGAGTAATCGTTCTTAGAAGGCTTAACCAGCATTTTTTACTTTCATTTAGGTCGGGTTCAGACAGGGTTTTCTTTCATGTAATTAGCAAGAGTCCATGAGCTAGTGACGTATGGGATATACATTCCTACCAGGAGGGGCAAAGTTTCCCAAACCTCAAAATGCCTATAAATACACCCCTCACCACACCCACAAATCAGTTTTTACAAACTTTGCCTCCCATGGAGGTGGTGAAGTAAGTTTGTGCTAGATTCTACGTTGATATGCGCTTCGCAGCAGGCTGGAGCCCGGTTTTCCTCTCAGTGTGCAGTGAATGTCAGAGGGATGTTAGGAGAGTATTGCCTATTTGAATTCAATGGTCTCCTTCTACGGGATCTTTTTCATAGGTTCTCTGTTATCGGTCGTAGAGATTCATCTCTTACCTCCCTTTTCAGATCGACGATATACTCTTATATACCATTACCTCTACTGATTCTCGTTTCAGTACTGGTTTGGCTTTCTACTACATGTAGATGAGTGTCCTGGGGTAAGTAAATCTTATTTTTTGTGACACTCTAAGCTATGGTTGGGCACTTTTATGTAAAAGTTCTAAATATATGTGTTTAAACATTTATTTGCCTTGATTCAGGATGATCAATATTCCTTATTTCAGACAGTCAGTTTCATTATTTGGGATAATGCATATGAATTATCAATTTTTTTCTTACCTTTAAATTGACTTTTTTCTCTGTGGGCTGTTAGGCTCGCGGGGGCTGAAAATGCTTCATTTTATTGCATCATTCTTGGCGCTGACTTTTTTGTCGCAAAAAATTTCTTTGTCATTTCCGGCGTCATACTTGTCGCCGGAAGTTGTTCGTGATTGCGTCATTTTTTTGACGTTTTGCACCAAAAGTGTCGGCGTCACCGGATGTGGCGTCATTCTCGGCGCCAAAAGCATTTAGGCGCCAATAATGTGGGCGTCTTTTTTGGCGCTAAAAATTGTGGGGTCATTTTTGTCTCCACCTTTTTTTCCCCATTATTTAAGTCTCATTTTTCTTTTGCTTCTGGTTACTAGAGGCTTGTTCATTGGCATTTTTTCCCATTCCTGAAACTGTCATTTAAGGAATTTGATAGATTTTGCTTTATATGTTGTTTTTTCTCTTACATATTGCAAGATGTCTCAGATTGCCCCTGGATCAGAAGCTACTTCTGGAAAAACGCTGCCTGATGCTGGTTCTACCAAAGTTAAGTGCATTTGTTGTAAACTTGTGGTATCTGTTCCTCCGGCTGTAGTTTGTGATGAATGTCATGATAAACTTGCTAATGCAGATTCAATTTCCATTAGTAATATTCCATTACCTGTTGCTGTTCCATCAACATCTAATACTCAGGATGTTCCTGTTAATATAAGAGATTTTGTTTCTAAATCTATTAGGAAGGCTATGTCTGTTATTCCTCCTTCCAGTAAGCGTAAAAGGTCTTTTAAAACTTCTCATTTCTCAGATGAATTTTTAAATGAACATCATCATTCTGATTTGTCTGTTTCTGATGAGGATTTTTCTGATTCAGAGGATTCTGTCTCAGATATTGACACTGATAAATCTTCATATTTATTTAAAATGGAATTTATTCGTTCTTTACTTAAAGAAGTTTTAATCGCTTTAGAAATTGAGGATTCTAGTCCTCTTGATACTAAATCTAATAAGCGTTTAAATTCGGTTTTTAAACCTCCTGTAGTTATTCCGGAAGTTTTTCCTGTCCCTGAGGCTATTTCTGAAGTAATTTCTAGGGAATGGAATAATCTGGGTAATTCTTTTACTCCTTCTAAAAGATTTAAGAAATTGTATCCTGTGCCATCTGACAGATTAGAGTTTTGGGACAAAATCCCTAAAGTTGATGGGGCTATCTCTACTCTTGCTAAGCGTACTACTATTCCTACGGCAGATAGTACTTCCTTTAAGGATCCTTTAAATAGGAAGATTGATTCCTTTCTAATAAAAGCTTATTTATGTTCAGGTAATCTTCTTAGGCCTGCTATTTCTTTGGCTGATGTTGCTGCAGCTTCCACTTTTTGGTTGGAGGCTTTGGCGCAACAAGTGTCAGATCATAATTCTCATAGCATTGTTGAACTTCTTCAACATGCTAATAACTTTATTTGTGATGCCATCTTTGATATCATCAGAGTTGATGTCAGGTATATGTCTTTAGCTATTCTAGCTAGAAGAGCTTTATGGCTTAAAACTTGGAATGCTGATATGTCTTCTAAGTCATCTTTGCTTTCCCTTTCTTTCCAAGGTAATAAATTGTTTGGTTCTCAGTTGGATTCTATTATTTCAACTGTTACTGGGGGGAAAGGAACTTTTTTACCTCAGGATAAAAAATCTAAGGGTAAATATAGGGCTGCTAATCGTTTTCGTTCCTTTCATCAGAATAAGGAACAGAAGCCTGATCCTTCCCCTAAAGGAACGGTTTCAGTTTGGAAACCGTCTCCAGTCTGGAATAAATCCAAGCCTTTTTGAAAGCCAAAGCCAGCTCCCAAGTCCACATGAAGGTGCGGCCCTCATTCCAGCGCAGCTGGTAGGGGGCAGATTACGATTTTTCAAAGAAATTTGGATCAAATCGATTCACAGTCTTTGGATTCAGAACATTGTTTCACAAGGGTACAGAATAGGTTTCAAGGTAAGGCCACCTGCAAGAAGATTTTTTCTTTCTCGCATTCCAATAAATCCAGTGAAGGCTCAGGCATTTCTGAAATGTGTTTCAGATCTAGAGTTGGCTGGAGTAATTGTGCCAGTTCCAGTTCTGGAACAGGGGCTGAGGTTTTACTCAAATCTCTTCATTGTACCAAAGAAGGAGAATTCCTTCAGACCAGTTCTGGATTTAAAAATATTGAATCGTTATGTAAGAATACCAACATTCAAAATGGTAACTATAAGGACTATTCTGCCTTTTGTTCAGCAAGGGCATTATATGTCCACAATAGATTTGCAGGATGCATATCTGCATATTCCGATTCATCCAGATCACTTTCAGGTTCTGAGATTCTCTTTTCTAGACAAGCATTACCAATTTGTGGCTCTGCCGTTCGGCCTAGCAACGGCTCCAAGGATTTTTTCAAAAGTTCTCGGTGCCCTTCTATCTGTAATCAGAGAACAGGGTATTGTGGTATTTCCTTATTTGGACGATATCTTGGTACTTGCTCAGTCTTCACATTTAGCAGAATCTCATACGAATCGACTTGTGTCGTTTCTTCAAGAACATGGTTGGAGGATCAATTTACCAAAGAGTTCATTGATTCCTCAGACAAGGGTAACCTTTTTAGGTTTCCAAATAGATTCAGTGTCCATGACTTTGTCTCTGACGGTAGCCTTATGCATGGAAATTCTAGGTCTTATGACTGCTGCATCGGACGCGATCCCCTTTGCTCGTTTTCACATGCGACCTCTTCAGCTCTGTATGCTGAACCAGTGGTGCAGGGATTATACAAAGATATCACAGTTAATATCTTTAAATCCGATTGTACGACACTCTCTGACGTGGTGGACAGATCACCATCGTTTAATTCAAGGGGCTTCTTTTGTTCTTCCACTGTGATCTCAACAGATGCAAGTCTGACAGGTTGGGGAGCGGTATGGGGGTCTCTGACAGCGCAGGGGGTTTGGGAATCTCAGGAGGCGAGATTACCAATCAACATTTTGGAACTCCGTGCGATTTTCAGAGCTCTTCAGTCGTGGCCTCTTCTGAAGAGAGAATCGTTCCTTTGTTTTCAGACGGACAATGTCACAACCGTGGCATATATCAATCATCAAGGGGGGACTCACAGTCCTCTGGCTATGAAAGAAGTATCTCAAATACTTGTATGGGCAGAATCCAGCTCCTGTCTAATTTCTGCGGTTCACATCACAGGTATAGACAATTGGGAAGCGGATTATCTCAGTCGCCCGACGTTGCATCCGGGCAAATGGTCTCTTCACCCAGAGGTATTTCTTCAGATTATTCAAATCTGGGGTCTTCCAGAAATAGATCTGATGGCTTCTCATCTAAACAAGAAACTTCCCAGGTATCTGTCCAGGGATCCTCAGGCGGAGGCAGTGGATGCATTGTCGCTTCCTTGGAAGTATCATCCGGCCTATATCTTTCTGCCTCTAGTTCTTCTTCCAAGAGTGATTTCCAAGATTCTAAAGGAGCGTTCGTTTGTACTGCTGGTGGCTCCAGCATGGCCTCACAGGTTTTGGTATGCGGATCTTGTTCGGATGGCCAGTTGCCAACCTTGGACTCTTCCGTTAAGACCAGACCTTCTATCTCAAGGCCCTTTTTTCCATCAGGATCTCAAATCATTAAATTTGAAGGTATGGAGATTGAACGCTTGATTCTTAGTCATAGAGGTTTCTCTGACTGCGTAATTAATACTATGTTACAGGCTCGTAAATCTGTGTCTAGGAAGATATATTATCGAGTCTGGAAGACTTACATTTCTTGGTGTTCTTCTCATCAATTTTCCTGGCATTCTTTTAGAATTCCTAGAATTTTACAGTTTCTTCAGGATGGTCTGGATAAAGGTTTGTCTGCCAGTTCCTTGAAAGGACAAATTTCTGCTCTTTCTGTGCTGTTTCACAGAAAGATTGCTAATCTTCCTGATATTCATTGTTTTGTACAGGCTTTGGTTCATATCAAACCTGTCAATGGGGGGTAGTTATCAAGCCGTCAACCTCAAATACGCTGGAATTCCGCAGCGTATTTGTGGCGAGGCTGATACGCCTTAGTTATCAAAGGCTCGAGACCGGCAAAAGTAGAATTTTGTGACGTAAGCATCGATCCGCCGGACTCCGTCCGACACAGATCGATTCTTACGTCACTCCAGATGTTCCACACCCAAGTGCGGCACATTCTCACTACTTTTGCTAGTTATCAAAAAACTAGCAGGTACGCTCGGCACTTTTACGGCCCAGCGTACCTGGTTTTCAATCCGCCACCCCTGGAGGCGGCGGATCCCATAGGAATCAATGGGAGTCTGACCATAGCGAAAGTACAAGTTCGCTGCTGACAGACATCCCATTGATTCCTATGGGAGCTGTCTACACCTAACACCCTAACATGTACCCCAAGTCTAAACACCGCTAATCTGACCCCCCCTACACCGCCGCAACTAAATAAAGTTATTACCCCCTAAACCGCCGCTCCCGGAGCCCACCGCAAGCTACTCTATACATATTAACCCCTAAACCGCCGCTCCCGGAGCCCACCGCAACTATAATAAATGTATTAACCCCTAAACCGCCGCTCCCTGAACCCGCCGCAACCTATATTAAATGTATTAACCCCTATCCTGCCCCCCCTACACCGTCGCCACCTATAATAAATTTATTAACCCCTAATCTGCCCCCCCTACACCGTCGCCACCTATAATAAATTTATTAACCCCTATCCTGCCCCCCACTATGCCGCTGCCACTATAATAAAATTATTAACCCCTAAACCTAAGTCTAACCCTAACCCTAACGCCCCCCTAACTTAAATATTAATTAAATAAATCTAAATAAATTAACTCTTATTAACTAAATGAATCCTATTTAAAACTAAATACTTACCTTTAAAATAAACCCTAATATAGCTACAATATAAATAATAATTATATTCTAGCTATTTTAGGATTTATACTAACACAATTTCTAAAAACAGCGCTAACAGTACCCTGAATAATTTTATTAAAAATCAATATCACTTGCCACTATCTTCAACCTATTAAAAATTATTCAATACATAATCTTTACTGAACGATAGCTCTTTAATGCAAATCCTTGTTCACAATCAATGAGATAAATACCCCCACATAAAAATTATGTATGTATATTATCGGGTTTTCTAGTATGAGTCTGTGTTACCTTAATGTCTCAGGGAGTATGGTAGAACATTTTTTCAATCTGCGGAAACCTCTTTTTGTTCCTCTTCATTCTCCTCTCCTCTGTATTCTTGTAAGTGTGGCGCTGCTGCTCGATTCACTGAACACTAAGGAGTGTATCAGACTGGGAAAGAACTGCAAACACAAAAGAAGAGAGAGCGCAGCCACGACTCACGGTAAAAGTTTTTAATATATCCTTACTTCGCAAACAAACATATTGCACTTACAAACGTTTCAATAAAAACAGGCGTCTCTTGGTTCACTTTAATCGTCAGTTGCTGTGGTATGGTTAATCCGTCCTTTTCATCTGTGTGCGTTCACTCCTTGAAGTCCCCCAAGTTACGCTCCTTCCAATTGATTTTTTCTTTGTAGTGGTGCTTTTTTTCTGACTATCCTTTCTGTGCCGTCTACGCGTTTCTTCCGTCTTCTGCGGACTTTCTCAAGACTCTTTGGCAAACCCCCCTTACAAAAACCTAACACTAATCCCCTGAAGATCATCCTACCTTGAGTCGTCTTCACTCAGCCGAGCCACCGATGGAACTGAAGAGGACATCCGGAGCGGAAGAAGTTAATCCTCCAAGCGGCGCTGAAGAAATCTTCCATCCGATGAAGTCATCATCCAGGCGGCGCTGAAGAAGTCTTCGATCCGGCCGATGTCATCTTCAAAGAGGCGCTGAAGAGGTCTTCTATCCGGGCAAAGTCATCTTCCAAGCCGGGTCTTGAATCTTCCTTCCGCCGACGCGGAAACACCTTCTTCACTGACGGACTACGACGAATGACAGCTCCTTTAAGGGACGTCATCCAAGATGGCGTCCCCTCAATTCCGATTGGCTGATAGGATTCTATCAGCCAATCGGAATTAAGGTAGGAAAAATCTGATTGGCTGATTGAATCAGCCAATCAGATTGAGCTCGCATTCTATTGGCTGTTCCGATCAGCCAATAGAATGCGAGCTCAATCTGATTGGCTGATTGGATCAGCCAATCGGATTGAACTTGAATCTGATTGGCTGATTCCATCAGCCAATCAGATTTTCCTACCTTAATTCCGATTGGCTGATAGAATCCTATCAGCCAATCGGAATTGAGGGGACACCATCTTGGATGACGTCCCTTAAAGGAGCCGTCATTCGTCGTAGTCCGTCGGTGAAGAAGGTGGTTCCGCGTCGGCGGAAGGAAGATTCAAGACCCGGCTTGGAAGATGACTTCGCCCGGATAGAAGACCTCTTCAGCGCCTTTTTGAAGATGACATCGGCCGGATCGAAGACTTTTCTTCAGCGCCGCCTGGATGATGACTTCATCGGATGGAAGATTTCTTCAGCGCCGCTTGGAGGATTAACTTCTTCCGCTCCGGATGTCCTCTTCAGTTCCATCGGTGGCTCGGCTGAGTGAAGACGACTCAAGGTAGGATGATCTTCAGGGGATTAGTGTTAGGTTTTTGTAAGGGGGGTTTGGGTTAGATTAGGGGTATGTGGGTGGTGGGTTTTAATGTTGGGGGGGGGGTTGAATTTTTCTTTTACAGGCAAAAGAGCTGTTTTCTTTGGGGCATGCCCCACAAATGGCCCTTTTAAGGGCTGGTAAGGTAAAAGAGCTTTGAAATTTATTTAATTTAGAATAGGGTAGGGCATTTTTTTATTTTGGGGGGGTTTGTTATTTTATTAGGGGGCTTAGATTAGGTGTAAGTAGCTTAAAATTGTTGTAATATTTTTAACATGTTTGTAACTTATTTTTTTATTTTTTGTAACTTAGCTTTTTTTATTTTTTGTACTTTAGTTAGTTTATGTAATTGTATTTAATTGTAGTTATTTGTAGGTAGTTTATTTAATTAATTTAATGATAATGTAGTATTAGGTTTAATTGTAACTTAAGTTAGGATTTATTTTACAGGTAATTTTGTGTTTCTTTTAGCTAGGTAGTTATTAAATAGTTAATAACTATTTAATAACTATTTTAACTAGCTAAAATAAATACAAAGTTACCTGTAAAATAAATATAAATCCTAAGATAGCTATAATATAATTATTAATTATATTGTAGCTATCTTAGGGTTTATTTTACAGGTAAGTATTTATTTTTAAATAGGAATAATTTATTAAAGTATAGTGTAGTGTTAGGTGTAATTGTAACTTAGGTTAGGATTTATTTCACAGGTACATTTCTCTTTATTTTAGCTAGGTAAGCTAGTAAATAGTTAATAACTATTTAATAGTTATTGTACATGGTTAAAATAAATTGAAAGTTACCTGTAAAATAAATATAAATCCTAAGATAGCTAGAATATAATTATTATTTATATTGTAGCTATATTAGGGTTTATTTTAAAGGTAAGTATTTAGTTTTAAATAGGATTCATTTAGTTAATAAGAGTTAATTTATTTAGATTTATTTAATTAATATTTAAGTTAGGGGGGCGTTAGGGTTAGGGTTAGACTTAGGTTTAGGGGTTAATAATTGTATTACAGTGGCGGCGGCGTAGTGGGGGGCAGGATAGGGGTTAATAAATTTATTATAGGTGGCGACGGTGTAGGGGGGGCAGGATAGGGGTTAATAGGTTTAATATAGGTTGCGGCGGGTTCATGGAGCGGCGGTTTAGGGGTTAAACTATTTATTTAGTTGCGGAGAGGTGCGGGATCAGCAGGATAGGGGTTAATAATTTTATAATAGAGGGCGACGGTGTAGGGGGGGCAGGATAGGGGTTACTAAGTATACTGTAGGTGGCAGCGGTGTCCGGGAGCGGCGGTTTAGGGGTTAATACATTTATAAGAGTTGCGGAAGGGTCTAGGAGCGGCGGTTTAGGGGTTAATACATTTATAAGAGTTGCGGCGGGGTCTAGGAGCGGCGGTTTAGGGGTTAGTAACTTTATTTAGTTGCAGGGGGCTCCGGGGGCGCCGGTATAGGGGGTAGAACAGTGCAGTTTAGTGTGAGTGCTTAGTGACAGGCTAGCAATAAAGCTGGGAAAAAGCCGAAGGGCAGCGAGATCGGATGAGTGATAACTGTCACAGTCCGCTGCTCATCGCCCCGCGGCTTTTTGACAGCTTTATTTGATAACTTAGGCGTATTTTTTCAGGTCCGCGGCGGCGAAGGTAGGCGAGCTTAGGCGGGCGTATTGGGCCGGCGAAGTCAGAAAAGTAGACGGCTTGATAACTACCCCCCATTAAGTCAATTTCTCCTCCTTGGAGTTTGAATTTGGTTCTGGGAGCTCTACAAGCTCCTCCTTTTGAACCTATGCATTCTCTAGATATTAAATTACTTTCTTGGAAAGTTTTGTTTCTTTTGGCCATCTCTTCTGCTAGAAGAGTTTCTGAGTTATCTGCTCTTTCTTGTGAATCTCCTTTTCTGATTTTTCATCAGGATAAGGCAGTGTTGTGGACTTCATTTAAATTTTTACCTAAGGTTGTGAATTCTAACAACATTAGTAGAGAGATTGTGGTTCCTTCATTGTGTCCTAATCCTAAGAATTCTAAGGAAAGATCATTACATTCTTTGGATGTAGTAAGAGCTTTGAAATATTATGTTGAAGCTACTAAAGATTTCGGAAAGACTTCTAGTCTATTTGTTATCTTTTCTGGTTCTAGGAAAGGTCAGAAGGCTTCTGCCATTTCTTTGGCGTCTTGGTTAAAGTCTTTGATTCATCATGCTTATGTTGAGTCGGGTAGAACTCTGCCTCAAAGGATTACAGCTCATTCAACTAGGTCAGTTTCTACTTCCTGGGCATTTAGGAATGAAGCTTCGGTTGATCAGATTTGCAAAGCAGCAACTTGGTCTTCTTTGCATACTTTTACTAAATTCTACCATTTTGATGTGTTTTCTTCTTCTGAAGCAGTTTTTGGTAGAAAAGTACTTCAGGCAGCTGTTTCAGTTTGATTCTTCTGCTTATAATTTCATTTTTTTTCATTATAAGATTTAAACTTTGTTTGGGGTGTGGATTATTTTTCAGCGGAATTGGCTGTCTTTATTTTATCCCTCCCTCTCTAGTGACTCTTGCGTGGAAGTTCCACATCTTGGGTATTTATTATCCCATACGTCACTAGCTCATGGACTCTTGCTAATTACCTGAAAGAAAACATAATTTATGTAAGAACTTACCTGATAAATTCATTTCTTTCATATTAGCAAGAGTCCATGAGACCGACCCTTTTTTTGTGGTGATTATTATTTTTTTGTATAAAGCACAACTATTCCAATTCCTTATTTTTTATGCTTTCGCACTTTTTTCTTATCACCCCACTTCTTGGCTATTCGTTAAACTGATTTGTGGGTGTGGTGAGGGGTGTATTTATAAGCATTTTGAGGTTTGGGAAACTTTGCCCCTCCTGGTAGGAATGTATATCCCATATGTCACTAGCTCATGGACTCTTGCTAATATGAAAGAAATGAATTTATCAGGTAAGTTCTTACATAAATTATGTTTTTCCTGTGCCGCCCACGAAAGGCGGGGCTTAAGTGTTCGCGCGCTGTGTAGTCATGCAGTTGATCATTTTTGGCATCTGTCCGCATGTAAGCTGGAGTACTCTGGTATTTGCTACGACCGCATGGCTGGAGATTTAAGCAACCGGTCTTAGACAGTCTGCTTAATGAGTAGTCGTGATTGATGTATCGTGTGGGCAGGTAGGCGCCTCAGCTGAGCTGTTGAGGCATAGAGGTGCTCTGTGGTTTTGCTGTTTATTTTTTTAAAAAAGTATATGACTTATTTTTCCTTTCCATGCCAATGTCAGGATAAAAGATTAATTTATGTGTTATAGTTAAAGTTAGAGAACTATTTGCTAAAAGTGTTGGTGCAAAAAAAAAAAAAAAGAGAGAGAATTTTTTTGTAGTTTTATTTTTTAAAGGCACAGTTATGCTCTATTTTTCAAAATACTGGCAACAGTCATATTAGGCTGGTTTTCATATTTTCTGTGATTCCACGACCAAATTGTAATTTTGCTATATTTGTTATCATGGAAGATTTACAGAATGTTCCATGTTCCATGTGTTTAAATGCCAATGTGGAACCTCCTGTTATGTTTTGTCCCTCTTGCACTGAGAGGGCATTACAGTTTAGAGTGCAAATTTACTTTGACAAAAATTTATCAAAGGCGGATGTTTCTCAGAGTTCTACTGATGAGATACAGAGTATGCCGCAACTTTCTCCCCAAGCGTCACAGCCCTTAACGCCCGAACAAGCAGACCCTAGTACCTCTGCAGCTTCTGCTGCAATCACACTAAAAGACATAGCTGCAGTTATGTCATCTACCCTTTCAGAGGCGTTGTCTGCCTTTCCCATATTTCAAGGCAAACGCAGAAGGAAGGACAACCACAGGGTTAATTCAGTTTCTGATGCTTTGATGGCGATCTCAGATGTACCCTCCCAGGGCGCTGAATTGGAGGGTATGGAGGTCTTATCCGAAGGCGAACTTTCTGACTCAGAGAGTGTCTTGCCACTGAGAGATTCAGAAGTGGTTTCCTTTAGGTTTAAACTGGAACACCTCCGTCAGTTATTGAGGGAGGTTTTGGTGACTCTGGATGACTGCGATTCTATTGTGGTTCCTCCAGAAAAATTGAGTAAGTTGGACAGATATCTAGAAGTCCCTTCTTATTCTGATGTTTTTCCAGTTCCTAAGAGAACTTCAGAGATTATTACTAAGGAATGGGAGAGACCAGGTATTCCATTCTCTCCTTCTCCTGTTTTCAAGAAGATGTACCCTATAGCGGACGCTATCAGGGATTCTTGGCAGACGGTCCCTAAGGTGGAAGGAGCTATCTCCACCTTGGCTAAGTGAACTACTATTCCTATCGAGGATAGTTGTGCTT